>NC_064276.1:24052599-24357011 GCF_003254725.2 Canis lupus dingo
CAGATAGCTACCATCTCACTGTATGTTTGCATGACATCTTTTTGTGTGCTTACAGACAGAAAAAGTTCTTTCTCTTCCTCTTTCCATAAGGATGCTAATCCCATTATGAGGGCTCCACCCTTATGATATCATGTAAACCTAATTACCTCCCAAAGGCCTCATCTCCTAATACCATCATATTGAGGATTAGAGCTTCGACATGCATTTTGAGAGAACATGTTTAGGTCATAACAGGGGGAGACTGGAGGCTGAGTCAGAGCAATATGTTCATAAAATATGGCACTCACTTCAATTAGACAGTATGTATACCTGTAAAGAACTAAATCTTGTCCCAAATGATATGTGACATTTGCTCTTGACTTCTGGAAATTGATATCTGTTTACCTAAGGATCTTAGACTAGCCAGAGAGAAACAATGCAGTTTAGGGTTAGCACTTTGGGTCAGGCAACATATCAGTCTGAGGTCAACCACATGGGCAATCATTCAATCAATTCTACATAATGGAGTCTCATTAAAAACTCTTAATACCAAGGCTCAGGTGAGTTTCCTGATTGGCAGTATTTCGTGTGCATTGTCATATATTGATACCAGAAGAATAACATATTCTGATTCTATAGGAAGAAGAGAAGAGAAATTGCATTTGGTACTTTTGGGGTCTCCTAAACTCTGCCCATATACTTCTTCCCTTGGCTTCCCTGTAACCTTTCCTTGTAATAAACAATAACCACAAGTATATACTTTATTAGCTTTCAGTGAGTTCTGTAAGTCCTTCTAATAAATTATCAAACCAAAAAGAGTGGTTTTGGGAACCACCTTGACCCAAACTTACAATTGGTGTTAGAAGGGAAGGTGGTCTAGGAGATTGTGCCCAAACTTCTTACAACAACTAATTATGATGATAAGTGAAAATTCTAGGAAGATAAGGATCTTGTCTATTTTACCTATTTTCATATGCTCACTATATAGAATAATGTCTAGTATGTGGGAGAGTTCCAATAAATATGTATTGAATGAATTTTAGGTTTACTAAAGTTGACTTTGAGGACAAAGGAACATTTGTGCTATGGATTGTAAGACCACCAGTGTAGTCATAGCTAATTGTTCACCTGTTGTATAAAATTTACTTCATCTACACTTGCAATAGGCAATTCTTTAAAATTCAACAAGTTCATTGAGAGCCTTCCTTTATCAGAGAATGTACTTAACGCTGTGATTGGAGGAAATGTATGGCCCAGGTAGCAAAGATGAGTGTGATATAATTCCTTTCCACCAGAAAAACAGAGACTGTTTTTTTACTGTACTGTAATATTAAAGCAGAAGTAGTATATAATTCTCATTGATATGGGTAATAGAAAGAATTCACGTAACAGTTAAATTTGAACTGAGCTACAAGGAAGGTTAATAATTACATACATACAGAACAACAAAAAAATGTTAACTCTAACAGCATCATCAATGTAACTATAGTAGTATTACTTTTATCCTTTATATATTTTATTACACATATAACTATAATAATTATCTAAAATATTTTGTCACCAATTTTTAATGACCAGTTTGAAAATAATCTGACTTAAATTTTTATGTCAAATAATTCTTATCTGTAATTGTTTTACGTATACAAGTTTCAGGTCAAACTAAGAAAAGTATAAAAGGATATCAATCTTACAGCAAACTTACAGAAGATAGTAGAAAGAGAAGATTCAGACTACATCTTCCCTATATTTGATGAAAAGATGCAACCCTCCCCATTCCCACACCAATATCTTTAAGCATTGTGATAATTTTACAAAATTTAGGTTGCTTTACAAGATTTTTCAAAATCTTGTAAACCTCAAAGGAAATGAAACATTAAACAGTGTTAAAATTCAAGTCAGTTAAAACTGGTTAAATAGCAAAAATTTTAAAATTAAGGGCACTGTCTGAATAAGGTAAAATTTATAGGAAAATCTGTCTCAACAGATTGTGACACAGCAGTGTTTCCTGAACTACTGAAGAAGGTGTTTCAGGAACAGAAGTTTCTAGCATTTGTGAGCTTCTTTTGTGTGGGAAAGTGATGCCTTCTAAAACTTTTATTTACTCTATTTTATTAAAAAAAAGTATCATTTAATGCCATTAAAAATTATTTTAGGCTTCCTTTCCAAAAGGCACAATAAATATAAACTTAATCAAGGAGGCAAAAGAATTATGCACTGAAAACTACAAAATATTGCTGAAAGAAATTAAGGAAAAAAAATAAATGGAAAGACATCTGTGTTTATGGATTGAAAGATTTAATATTGCCAAAGTATCCATACCACCCAAAACAACCTTCAGATTCAATGTAATCCCTGTAAATCTCAATGGTATTTTTTTTTTCAGAAGTGGGGAAACAAAATTCTAAAATCTACAAAATCTCACAGGATTCTGGATAGTCAAAACAATCTTGATTAAAAAAAAAAAAAAAAAGGTGGACTCACACTTCCTGATTTTAAAACATCTTACAAACCTACAGTAATCAAAAGTGTAGTTACCAGCATAAAGACAAACCTACAAATATGAATGAAGCAAAATAGAGAACTCAGAAATTATCTCTCAAAAATATGGCCCAGCGATCTTTGATGAGGGTGCCAAGACTACACAATAAGGAAAGGATGTCTCTTTAACATAAAGTGTTGGAAAAACTGGCTATCTGTATGCAAACATATATTAAATTGGACCCTTATTTTACACTATATACAAAAATTAACTCAAAATGTATTAAAAACCTAATGTGATACATAAAACTGTAAAATTCCTAGAAGAAAGCACAGGAGAAAATCTTCATGACATTGAATTTGGCAATGATTTATTGGATATGAAACCAAATTCACAGGCAATAAATGTAAAAATAGACAAGTGAGATTACATCAAATTTTCTGCAGAGCAAAGAAAAGTAAAAAAGTAACCTATGGAATAGGAGAAAATATTTGCCAATCATATATTTTTTTTTAAGATTTTATTTATTTAGTCATGATAGACACAGAGAGAGAGAGAGAGACAGAGACACAGGCAGAGGGAGAAGCAGGCTCCATGCAGGGAGCCCGACGTAGGACTCAATCCCGGGTCTCCAGGATCAGGCCCTGGGCTGAAGGTGGCACTAAACTGCTGAGCCACCTGGGCTGCCCGCCAATCATATTTCTGATAAGGAGTTCATATTCATATGTAAAGAACTCTCACAATTCAACAGCCAAAAAACACATTTAAAAGAGGCAAAGGACTTTTTTTTTCAATGTATTTTTTTTGTATATTTCACAAGTATAATTTTGGAAGGGCTATTTGACAAATTTCAGCATTAACTGCCAACTCTATAGACATGTTCAACAAAAAAGGCATTTACTCTTGGCCCTTTTAATACAGACAAAGTGTCCTATTGCATCACAGATGAGAGATGCAGTAACAGATCTGAGGACTTATTAAAAGAAATCAGGTGTTTTTTCCAAATGTTATTTGGTTGATAACATACTACAAACATTACATGAATGGTTTCATGACCACCAGCAATTTGCAGAATAAAACCCATAAGTCTACCTATTTCAAAGGTCAAAACTAGTGAAACAGTATTAAAATTGGTGTTTAAATCCTTAAATTAACAATCACAGAATGAGACTTATTTATCTCAATTTTGTAAGGTGTGGTGGGGGATCAGGGGGAGAAAGGATATGGGGGGGGCAGGGAGAAGACTGGCAGTGCAAGGAGTCATAGGACTTAAACAGACATTTCTCCAAAGACCTACAAATGGCCAACATGTATATGAAAAGTGCTTGACATTACTAATCCAAGGGAGATGCAAATCAAAACTATAATGAGATATCATCTTGTATGTTTTATGACCACTAACAGAAAAAGAGAAGAAAGAAGAAGAAGAAAGAAAGAAAGAAAGAAAGAAAGGAAGGAAGGAAGGAAGGAAGGAAGGAAGGAAGGAAGGAAGGAAGGAAGGAAGGAAGGAAGGAAAAAACAGACTGTGAAAGAGAGAAAATGGGAAAGGAAGGAAAATAAATGTTGGCAACAATATGGAAAAATTGAAACCCTTGAACATTGCTGTTGGGAATATAAAATGATGCAGCTGCTTTGGGAAACAGTATGGAGGTTTCTCAAAAAATTAAAAAGAAAGAAATTGTCCAGATGCCACAATATGGATGAACCTTGAAGACATTATACTAAGTGAAATGAGCCAATCACAAACAGATAAATACTACATGATTCCACACTTATGAGTTATCTAAAGTAGTCAAACTCAGAAACTGAAAGGAAAATGGTGTTTGCCAGAAGCTGAGAGGGAGGGGGGGAAGGAATTTTTGTTTATAGGTACAGAAGTTCAGTTTTGCAAGATGAAAAATTTCTAGAGAGCTGTTGCACAATAATGTGCATAAAGTTAACACTACTGTAATGTAACACTTAAAAATGGTTAGGATGGTAAATTTTATGTGTTTTTTACTATAATTTCATGTGTTTTTACTATAATTGAAAAAGGCATGAGTTCAGACCATGTTGCATCCACTGTGCTCCAAACAGGTAGCAATAATGAATAAAATATAAAAATCTAAGATCTAAATGACATAGCCAGATTCAAAGCAAGCTAAGCATCCGTATGGAATGGAAACAAAGGATTGAGCAGGCTGTAGCTTCAAGCTCCCTATCCTGACCTTGGTGGTGTGCCCTAGGGTTCCACCCTGGGCAAGTCAATGGGAATAAAAGTCCCCTATGCAGGATGGGGACTGGAGCCAGTCTACTTGCTCACACTATTGGTTGGTATAGTTTTCCTGCTCCAACTGTAAAAATGCTAAAATAAAAATGCTGATACAACTTTAGGCAAGATCTAGTGAGAGACACAGCCTCACAATGAGAGGAACTAGAATTAGCCCAGGGCCCCTTCCTTAACCCCACTGTTACCCTAGGATAGGAGCTTTGAATGACTCTAACATCTTATTCTAAACTACTGCCACTGGAGGCTGGATAGCAGCAACAACAACAACAAACTAGAAAGTGAGGATAGACCTCAGAGGAAGATCATGAGGCAGGGGAGGGGAGGGAAAACAAAATTTCCTGCAGACCAAAATCCCAAACACATAGAGAACTAATTCTAAATCCTAATATAATTTCAATCCAATTCTAAAAATGATAGCTGACAAAATCAACGATTAACACATGAATTCATTACCAAAGAAATTAAACTCATAGGAAATTCTGACAAAGTATTATAAGAATGCTCAGAGAGATAAATGAGTTAATAACTTCCTATAAAAAGAGCCAGATAGTAAAAACAGGAAGAAATCAGTCAAGATCAGATGGATAGTACTCAGAAACCATTCGACATCCAAAAACGAAAAACAGTGATTGAAATCACAAAATAGCTGACATTAATTCTAGAGTAGATGAATTTGAGTTTCTAACATAAGTCATTTTGAACATTATCAGCATCAAGATAGAGAAATAAAATGTACATGGGTTGAATTAAAATTTCCCAGAACTGAAGAAATATGAATCTGGGGATTAAAAGTGCATTCAGAATTTCTAACAAGATAAATTAAGATAGATTCACAACAAGATATTATAGTTGAATGTGTAAAGCATGCAACATAAAGAGGAAACTTTTTTTTTGTAGTTTTTGTAGTTACCTACAAAGGAAAGAATATTAAACTGACAGCAAATTTCTCAAAGTCAACAACAGATGACAGAAACCAATGGAATATAATTTTCAAACTGCTGGGAAAAATACAGGTCTACTGGAATCGTAATATTATCTGAACTACAATACAAGAATGAAAGTGAAAAGAAGGCTTTTCATGGGTACCAAGACGAAATGAATTCCTCACCTATGGACCCTCACATCCAACACAAAGATTTCTTTTAGAAGAAAAATAAACTTTGGAGCGTTCAAATTTGATATGCAAACAAAACTGAAAACTATATGCATGTAAATTATTTTAAAGATTGGTAAATTTAATTATTATCTAAAGAATAATAACTGAGTATGCAGATGATTTTCTTTTTAAGTTTTCTTCCTTCTGACCAAATTGGTGAGAAGCGTGATGGTATTTACAAGGCAAGGCAACAGCCTAAGGTCCACCAGCTTTTGGGAAGGAGGACAGAAACACACACAAAAAATATTTAGCAGACTATATACTTATATATGCATGTTTAAAAAATCGGGTAAATACTAAAGATGCAGAATTATAACCTACATTTATAAACTAGTGGAAGAATAAGAACAAAATAGAAAAAAAAAGTGTCAACACAAGGAAATAAAAAAAGAAGACGGAAGCAAAAAATATACAAACTACAATGGCAAAAACAAATCCAGATGCATCAGCAATCTTATTAAATGCATATGAATTAAACTCAGCTATTAAAACGGATTTTTCAGAATTAATCTTAAATTTTAGCTCTATGCTATCCAACAGGCATTCCATCTTTTGCACCCTTTCTTTCTCCTGGTGAGGGGGAGAAATCAGAAGTCACAAGGGATTTCATTCCTAGTTTAAAAATGAACACAATCCAGATGAATGACACCAGATAAATGATACCATTTGTACTCTAACTGGCTTCTTTAGGACCTGGGTTTGTCCCCAGCCACACGTCAACCACGAGTCCCTGCAATATACTAGCTTTGGCCTCCATTGGTGGGCTTATCCAAGCTTTTTAACATGAAGTAGGAAATTGCTCTTTAAAAGAAACTTCAAGCCTTAATACACACCAAAAACACCTCAAGAAAGCCTATGTTAACACCCTTTTAACTTACCACAAGGCCCTGGCTATGCTGATGCTATCTTGCTGAGGCATGCCACACGGACCAGTAATGCATGAGTGATGGAGTCTTGGTGCTCTATAATCTCTCAGGTTCGCCTACCCTAGTATTAGCCTTCCCTAGTCTTATAATAAAATCTTCAGGCCTGTGCCCACCATTTAAAATTAAACACCAGCACTTACTCCTATTAGTTCTGAGCAAGAATAAAAAGTATGCGTCTCTGAATGTGCTTCAAAGTATGAAGTTCAGTTATCTCATACTGAGTACCTAGACTCTTCTCAGGAACTTTGGAATTGCATTCAGCAAGAGTGAGCCCTCCCCACCATTGGCCCCTATACACATAAACACAGACACATTCTCCCCCTCCCTCTCTCTCTCTCCTAGACAACTGTCCTCTGTCTACGATACTGTTGTCAGACTTTGTTTTGTTTTGTTTTGTTTTCATTTTTCTTCTTCCCAAACCTTTGGAAATGAACTTTGGTCCAAAGAACTAAACTCATCTTTTTTTGTATAATTGCTAGTTTTAGCTCTTTACTTGATGACTGATTAAATCCTTAATCCTAAGATCATCTCCATATTTTACTTTGTAATACAGTCAAAACTTTTTTTAAAGCTTAACTAATTGGAATCATTCAAAACAACCACCTTTGATCTTCCTTTTGTTTTTTTTATTTCTTGCATTTAAAATATAGACTCACAATAGCTGGACATTAAAAACTGTTAGAATTATGACACATCAAGAATAAAAGCTCATTTTTGTTTTAACCAAAAATATATTGATCTGTATTATATTGAATGGAACTGTTGAAAAAAATGTGCATGTGTACATCTAGCATATGAATACAAATTCATATCTGAATATGCTCAGGAATAAGACAGTAACGAAAATCCTAATATGATTGACAAACATATTACTAAAAAGCAAGCATAGTATAGCAGAGGTTCATTTAACTGAATATGGAAGAAGTTTAATAAAAGCTATTTAATATTTAATTTAGAATCTAGTAGGCATAAGCGAACTTCCCTAATAACTATGCTGTTTACTGAGATCATAGAAAGTGTGGAAATCTTTACCCATGATTTTCAAGAATCTCTTTTCATGAACTACAAAAAGGCAATTCCCTTATGAGAGAACAGAAATTATCTATATACATGAGATTCAATGCAGCCACACTCTCCCAATACATAAATTATTATCTTGAGAATCAGAGAGACATCAGACAAGAGTTAAGTACTTTAAAATATGTCAGTGCTTATAATCTAGCCACTGATGCTACCTAAATGTATCAGTTTTAGATTTAAAAGAGATGCTAAATGATATGGCGTCCAACACTCTCATTTTAAAAGTCCAGAAATTAAGCCAAAGAGGGAAGGGAACTTGACCAAAAAGAAATAGTAACTGAAATGTATATAAAACTCAAATTTCCAGTCATAATCAAGAGCTCATTCCATAAATTCACATGGTTTTGAAGTGACCAGTTATGCAGGAATCTGATGAATTAGGTACTGAAAAAATTTATTAAATACAAGCAAAACACAACCTATTCCAAAAGTTTTTTTTCCCAACAAGAAGACAGAGAAGACTCCCAGACAAACTGAAGAATTTAACTTCTTAAACCATCCTCTGTGCTTCAAGAAGTAACAGGAAAAAGGAAAACTGCCTCACCCTTTTATTTAAACAGAAAGGTAAAATTTGAAAGACTGATTATCCTCTAGAAGTAGAAGCCAGATGAAGACAGTTTGCACTGTATTGAGAGTAACTAGCTCTTTCTCAACAGGGCACAATCTTTCACATTGTAAATTATAAAATCTTAATAAAAGCCTGACATTTTGGGTCAGAAAATAGAAAATGACTTCAACTTCTAGTTTTCTTCCCTAAAACAATGGTTATTTACCTACCTCTCAATGCCAGCTTATGTGTGCACACAGCACACACACACACACACACACGCACACATTTTACAAGGTACTTACGGAGCTGTACAGATAGCCTTCACCATTCATGGCCACATAGAGGCTGGCCTTTACTCCTTGGATAGCCACCACACGCAGGCCCACAGGAATTAGATTGAAGAGGGCTGGAGAGGAAAAAAGAGAGGAAAGAATCAGTGACCTTTGGAATAAATCATCCTGCTTCTCTAGATGACTCTTTTGAGAATTAAAAAGTATAAACTGAAATTAGTAGGGAGAGAGAGGAAGACTGAGGGGATAAGGAGAACTGGCTTCTTGTCTCTGAACTACCTTTATTTTGTTTGTTTGTTTTTGTTTTTAAGATTTTTATTTATTTATTCATGACAGACACACAGAGAGAGAGAGAGAGGCAGAGACACAGGCAGAGGGAGAAGCAGGCTCCACAGAGAACCAGACGGGGGACTCGATCCCAGGTCTCCAGGATCACGCCCTGGGCTGCAGGCGGCGCTAAACCACTGCACCACAGAGGCTGCCCTCTGAACTACCTTTAATTAACTCTGTGACCTCAGGTAAATCCCATAAACTCATCTCTAGTAAAGGGGTTACGTTACAAGGCCTCTATGGGCCCCATATTTTTGTTTCACAAAATGAACACATACTTAAATAGTGTAATATGATTTTTTCAAACAAAAATAATTTGAACCTAAATATTTTCAACAGCAGAAAATGCCATTGCAGTCATAAGTAATAATAAAATATGATCTTTATAACCTATGCCAGAGCTTTTTATTTTCAGATTTTTCCCTGTGGTCCTAAACATTGCCTTGAATACAGGAGATAAACATAAAAATCACTAAATCATTCTTAGCTATATTGGTGGAATGAAAGCATTTCTTTTTATGGCTCAATTATTTTACAGGTAAATGTAGATATATATAAAAGGATCAATAATTGATAGCTTAAGCTCTGATGGACATATTTTATATCTCAGAACATATATATATATATATGTATACACAGATATATACACATATGTATATATACATGTATAAAACCACTAAAACCATTAAAAATTGTTCAATTCAATTCAATTCAATATCCTAAGATGAAATGGGAACATGCTTGTAGTCTTTAAATATTTGGGTTGTCCATCAGTGAAAATATTCAACAGTCTACATGAAGAAGGTATTTAAATACCCGAAAGAAAAACAAGAAGATAATGTTTTTCTTCCAACAATGTATTTTTTATGAATTGTATCTCCTTAGCACTACTCTAGTTGTCATCGCGATTATAAAATGAACATAAGCATAAAACATTGCCCCTTCCCTGAAAAAATTCAGATTACATAAGGGAAGAAAGTAATCATATAGGCTCTACAGGTGGCAACATGGCTATGGACTAAATATCTCATGGTGGCATACATAAGGGCATATACCTATAGTTCACTTTTAACATCTTGGTTTAGTTGGAAGTTCTTATCCCTCTTTTCTACTGATAAAATATCCATCGGTTCTGGTCACCTTCTTAGTTTTGAATATAAGATGTATGAAAATCCACCCAAAGATTACCAGGAATGCCTAATTATCCTTGGCTTCTCTCAACTTGAGATGGTAAGTTAAACAACACACACACAGAGTATTTGGCTTCCAGACAAATGTTCAGTTGATATTTGTAGAGGATCAAGCCTAGGACCACAGCTTTATTACAGCAGGTTTTAATTCCTAGATGCTTGACACTGGATCAGTCTTTTTGCCTCTTTGAACCTGTTTCCTCATTTGAGATGAAAGTTAAGACTATATCTTATGAGATGCTCAAGAATTACTAGTTGGCTCAATTTGAATATGAACTGGTTTTGTTCTTCCTATGTTCTTACCACTGTCCTTGTGCTACTGAAATAACTTAAGAAGTATAAGACCTTAAAGTCTAGATGGGGAGAGAAACCTAAGACATATGGAATATTCTGATACAGTGTATAATTTATTTCTATAATTAAATGTAATATATGCATTCTATTTATATTCTCTATGTTACAGAAGTTCAGGAAAATGGAAGATCTGTGTGGCCTGAAATATTCAGGAAATGTCTCACACAGAAGATGGGACCCTGGTTGACACTCAAAGAAAGGGCGGAATTTGGGTAAGTCAAATATGGAAAAACATTTTAGTGGGACAAGATTTTAGGTGGTTCTGGAGAATAATGTATGTGCACAGAAAGGAACTGGTAAATTGGATTTGATTCATACTAGGGAGAAATGAGAATGAACACTATGTAGATAAAGTAGGGATAAATATCTGACTGTCTGTCACTCTAATCTTGGAGCTCTAAACTTTGCCAAACAGAAAACGAGAAACGTGACGCCTAAGGATTTGAACAGCAACAGATCACAAAGAAAGTGTGAGATTTGCAGACAACATAGTTTCTAAACTCACCACTCAGAAGCTACCTAGCCCAGAGCCGTTTATTTAACCTCTGCTTTAATTTTCCTCTCTGTAAAATGAACATAATAATCCTTATTGCATAGCATTCATAGAAGAATCAAATGCGTTATCATATGCTTGAAAGGTGTTTTCTTTTTTTTAAGAGTTCTTTGTCATTAATCTGTTAATCTTTTGCTTGTCAAATAAGGTTATCATAGGGTCTGATGTAAAAACTGACACCGTCTCATTAATATCTATAGAGTTTATATTCAGAAGATTGCTTAATACTTTAAAAATAATACTTTATTTTTATGCAACACTGAATTCTCAATTCATCACTGTATTTGACCCTCAACCGCCAACACTATGGGAACATTTAGGACAGAATGATTATCCTAATTTTAGGACAAACAGGTTCAGAGAGGTAACCCAAGTGAAACTGGCCCTGAACAAAGGTTTTCTGGGTCTCTCATGTGGTTATCTGACTAAAATATTATGTTCCCTCCTTCTTTTTTAAGTTTAATTTCTCCTAATATCCATTATTGTCTTTTCATAAAATAAGACTACTTATCTATACTTCCCTACATATCATGCAGCTGGCTGTGGTTATGGACTCAGTATTGGTCAGTGAGATGTTTGCAGAAAGGTCTCTGTTTACATGAAGACTCTGTCCTTAAAACAGCTTCTAGGTTTCCTTTACCCCTTCTCAGCCCTCTGCCTTATTGCTGCGTGGACTGGGATGGGGATATGTGTGTGGATCAGTTGAGACCATGAAAACAAGGGCTACTCCCAAGGGAGTGGTGGCAAGCAAGCTGAAAGGAGTTGGTTGGGTCTCTGAGGGTTTTGTGGGGCAATGGCACTAAGCCAGCATTCAATTACCAAGGTCTGGCTTTTATGTAAGAAAAATAAGGTCTTGTTATTTTAGTCTGTGTCATGCAGAGCCAACCCTATTCCTAACCGATAGAGATTGGTAAAGAAAGCAGAGTTAATAGCAAGGTACCAACAAAATGGAAGGTACTTCTACATGGTAAATAAATGCAATTACCGGAAAGTATCAAGTTCAATGACAATTCTTATGAGAAAGAACAATAAAATCCAAAATTGTGCAGAACATCTTTCTAACCTAAAGATTTCCCAGGACAAAAAAAAAAAAAAAAAAAAAGATTTCCCAGGACAAATGCTAAGAACATGGGTCCATTTAACTGACACAGTCATAACAAAGCAAATTCAAAGCTGTTCATACTTGAGAGTGTGAAAATTACTAAAGTCAGGCAGGGACAAAAGCAAGACTGTGAAAGTCATACATGAACCAGAAAGTGATAATGGCTTTTAGATGGTATGCTTTGGAAGATCTAGAAAGTCTGTAAAAAAAAAAAAAAAAAAAATCAGTAAACATTTTGGAATGAAACTTTTTAGTGGTAAGAGCTAAAAACTACTCTCTCTGGGAGGGTCTGCATCTACCCCCTAAAATCTTAAAAAGTGGCAAATGATGTACCTTTCTCTATTATCCATCTTCCTGTGGCACATAGACTCTAGCTCACAGGAGCCTTTGCTACTTACGAGAATTCCTCCCATGTCTCTAGTCTTCCTGTCCACCCTCTCAGCCACAGCGTAACTTGTAGTAAGTGGGCCACATCATTGTTGAAGTCCCTTGTATCTAATCATGCCATTACCCTGCTTACACCTCTAGGGACTACACAAAGTCTACCCTGACCCTCAGCACCCTTCAGAATCTGGCTTCAAATGGCATTTGGAAGTCTATCATCTGCTACTCATTCCATTCACCATAACCAGCTTTATAGAATTTCCATTTCTTACATTCCCCCCTAATCTTTAATGAGGCTAAATTTTGTTTTCTTCTGTTCTCTCTTTTTGAAAAAGCTGTCTTCACTATTCAACTGCATCATGAGTCTTACCCAAACCCTTCTGAGATAGCTGTTTCCTTTTCTGTGATTGTTTATTTCATAGGTATATCTCTATAATAGCATTTGGAATATGGTATCATAGTCATTTGTTTACACATCTGTTTCCACCCCTAAAATGAAAGACTTCTGAGGGTAGGACTCTGCAATTGCCAAGCTAGTTATATGTACATAACTTACATTCAATAAATATTATTGATTATAAAAGTCATGAAAAGTCATACATTTCCAGGGTTTGTGGTTTTCTTATTGAAATAAAAGTGTTTTTTTTTAAGGTTAAAAAAGAAATTAAAAACTTAAAACATCTCAGCCTTACGGTAAAAGTTATATATACTCACAGCCTACATTTTTGCTACATGGTACTATTCCTTTGAATATATTTATTTATTGCTTCTAGTAATTTGATCTCCCTCTTCCTACTTCTTAATTCCATAGTCTTACTTACCTCATTCTCTCTGCTTAGATTGCTGTTCTCCCCATATCTTCATACTGAAAACCCTACCATGCTTGAAATGACATACCAAATACCACATGGTTTTTCTCACTCCTAACCGCCCTTGTATTTAGACTATTCACCACTATTTATAATTTTTCCTTTAAAAAATATGTTTCTCTTCTAACCACAGCTAGATTGTAAGCTCTCCAAACAAATACCACACCGAAACCACACTTGTATAATATGGAGAAAAGGAGAGAGTGGAGAGAAAGAAAAAGAGAGAAACAGAGAGAAAGAGAGAGAATGAAAGAATGAACAGGGTAGTATTTATAATATATATATTCAGGACCCAGTAGACATTTGTTAAAGACTACCATTATAAGCCAAAGAGAGTTCAAGCATCGAATCTGACATTCAAGTATTTTCTCATTTTTTTTCCTTTCCAAAAGGAGTGTTTCATTCTAAACCTTTATGTAAATCTGACTCTTATATTTTGAAAACTGAAATAATGGAAT
This sequence comes from Canis lupus dingo, assembly GCF_003254725.2. Taxonomy (NCBI): domain Eukaryota; kingdom Metazoa; phylum Chordata; class Mammalia; order Carnivora; family Canidae; genus Canis; species Canis lupus. The sequence continues at coordinate 24,066,569 of NC_064276.1, forward strand.
TGGTATTCTTGGGATCCATATGAAACTCAATCACCAAACCACATGGATAAATGATCTAAAAAAGGTAATGAGGGGAAAGGATAGTTTCTACAACAAACGGTGCTAGAAAAACTGGACATTAACATTCAAAAGAATGAAATTAGACAAAAATAAGTCAGAATGGATTAAAAATCCAAACATAAAACCTGAAACTATAAAACTCCTAGAAGAAAATATAGGGGAAGAATTTGTTGACATTGGTCTTGGCAGTGATTTCCTACATATAACTCCAGAAGTGTGGGCAACAAAAACAAAAATAGACAAGTGGGACTACATTAAACTAAAAAGCTTCTGTAAAGCAAAGGAAATGATCAACTGAATTAAAAGGTAATCTACAAAATGGGAAAAAAATAATTTAAAAACTGTATAAGCAATAAAATATTAATATCTCACATATATAGCTTCTATAACTCAATAGCCAAAAGCCCAAATATCCAGTTAAAAAATGGTCAAAAGACTCACATAGACATATCTCCAAAGATGATATACAAATGCCCAATAGGTACAGGAACAATGTTTCACATCACTAATCACCAGGGAATGCAAATCAAGACTATGCTGAGATACCACCTCATACCTATTCAAATGGCCACTATTAATTAAATAACTACTGTTGACAAAGATGTAAAGAAATTGGGACCTTTCTGCACTACTGGGAATGTACGATGGTGCAGCCAATATAGAAAATAGTATGGAGATTCTAAAAAAATTAAATATGGAGCCATCATACGATAAAGCAGTCCACTCCTGGACTATATGGAAAAGTTGGTAGCAGGATCCCAAGAACATATATGCCCTTCCATGTTCATTGCAGCATTATTTATAATAGTCGAGATATACCAACAACTTAAATGTCCATGGATGGATAAGTGGGTAAAGAAAATGTGATATATAATAATGGAATTTTATTGAGCATTTTCAAAAAAGAAAATCTTGTCATATAGGATAACCTGGATGAATCTGAATGTCAGTCCTAGCATTATTCCACTGAGTTATTCCACTTACATGATGTATCTAAAATAATTAAACTCATGAGAGCAGAGAGTAAAACGGTGGTTGCTAGGAGCTAGAGGGAAGGGCAAAGGATAGCTGTTATTAAAGGATATGAAGTCTCAGTTATGCAAGATGAATAAGTTCTAGCAATCTCCTATAAAACATGGTGCCTATAGATCACATGTTAAGAGTAGACCTCAGGAGAGTAGATCTCATGTTAAGTGTTCTTACAAAAAAAAAAAAAAAAGAAAGAAAGAAAAGAAAAGGGGCACAAGAAAATTTTGGAATTGATTGGTATGTTTATTCTTCTTGATTGTAGTGATGGTTTCATGAGGGTGAGCCTATACAAATACTCAACAAATTGTGTACATTATATATGTTCACAAGATATGTATAGGGTTTTGTGTGTGTGTGTGTGTGTGTGTGTGTCAAACATACTTCAATAGAGCTATTTTTTTAAGTAATGAAGGAAAATGGTAAAAAAAATATATATACAGATGAATCACATTGATACACTCAGTTCTCCACTTTTTCTTGTATTTATATGCTTTGCCATATGAATTTGCAATGCTCTAGAAGGATATACTGTCCTATCCATTGACACTTTGCTCAGCCATGTGACTTGCTCTAGCCAATAGGATGTTAGCAAATGCAAGCAGAGTCTGAAAGAAAGAGCTCATTATTCCCATTTGTTCATTTCTCCTCTGCCACTGCATTAAAAAGAACATGCACAGACTAACCACCAGTCCCAGGAAAAAGATATAAGATACTTAAAGCATAATAAAAAGGCCTCAATAATCCAGCCAAAGCAATTCTAGGTTAACTGACAGATAACTGCTGACCCCTAGATATGTAACTGAGATAAGATCAACAGAGCTGCTTGGCCAGCCACCCCAGACACTTGAGATATAAACACTGATGTTGCATGCAATGGAGGCTATGTGATTGTTGGATACATAGTATTATTATAATAACATATAAATGACTAGCAAAAGTTATTTACTGAGGCAAGTAGTTTATGGATTTGAAATACCTTGATACCATACAACATGAAACATGAAACATGCATCATGAAAAGATGTTCAGAGTATACACACAAATAATGGAAAAGAAGTGCATATATTTGTATCCATCAAGTAATTAATTAAAATATTTGATTTCCCTAGACCATATCATCTTTGCGATAGCTTTCAGCTTTTTTTTCTTAGCTTTCAGCTTTTTAAAATTTAATCTTCTGTGACTTATTTTCTCACTCTACTCATTTTTGTATCTGATTTTCATTTCATCATGCTATATTTTTTTTTCTGAGGGAATGCCTGAAATTGTATATGTTTTAGGACCTAAAAAATTTCAGTCAGTCTCAGGTTGAAATTTAAGTGGCAGGAGAGAGTGAAAGAAAAGTAATTCACAAGATAGGAAAAGCTAAAGAGATTATATTCATGCAATGCCTACTTCTTTTCAGGCATCATGCTAGGCATTCTGACATGCAAAATGTCACTTTTAAAATAAGTATCTCACTACTTGGCTTTATTTCAGAGTATAAAAAGTCCTAACTTCTTTTTTGGATACCAAGTGAATAAAGAAGGGAATAAAAAATTGTCATCATAAACTTTAGGGTATGATTCCATAGCCTTATCCAGTTGAACACTCATATGGTATCTTTTAAGTATCTCTATAATGTTTCTGATTCAAAAAAATAAGTATTCTTTCCATAAATATTTATAGAGCACTTAGTATATGCCACATGTCGTGCTTAGGATGGGGAAATAGTGATGTATCCAACAGATGTGGTCCCTGGGGGATAAACCTTCACCGTAATCCTTCCTGAGGTCCCTATTATTTTGTGGGCAACTCAAAGGCCCTGGAAACTGTATTATTATCCTTTTTGCCTTGCATCCTGGTCTCACAATCCACTATTCAATACTTGCCAAATAAATAAATGAATCAGCAGTGGTTTCTCTTTAAGGTTGCTTATGAATAGCTTTTCTTGGTCATATTTCCAGCATGTAAGAAAATTAAACATGCAAGAAAAGCATGCAAGAAATTAAGCATGGAAGAAAAAACTTAAAATATTTACCACACATAGAATATATTTAAAATGGAATCTATAGGGAAAGCCAGAAAATTTACATGATGCAAAGTTTGAGAGGACAAAAGCATAGGATACATGGGGCTGGTGTGTGTGTTTGTGATTGGTGATGCAGGTTTTAGAAGGAATGCAAAAGAAAGGAAGAATTTGGGGAAATCTGTTATAATCAAGATATTAGACCTTTTGTAAGATTATACCAGACCTGAAAAAAGTGCCTTGTAAAAGTGCTGTGTTCTCTTCTAACCTAATTTCTATCTGTTATCTACACAAATAATTCTTGTGACAAAAAAAAAAAAAAAAATTCTTGTGACCAAAAAAAAAGGGTAGCAATCAATCCCAAACAACAGAAAGCATTTACTGTGACAACCAGCAAAGATGCAAAAGAGGAGAGGAAGAGAGGAAAAGAAAGAGAAAAGAAGGAGAGAAAAACTCATAATGAATTCTTCCTTCCAATATCTTCCCAAGCAACTCTAAAGATGGGTTCCTTATTGCTTATAATAGTGAAGTTATAAAAGAGTAGTCATGTTTTCAAGTTCTGGGTTAAACCTGAAGAATGGGAATGGAAAAAATGTATTTTGTGACCCAATAAAACTTAAGTTAAATTTATAGTGGAAGATACTGAGGGAGAATAGAGATATTTGAGTTTATAATCTGTATACTTCAATATCAAATTGTCTTGAGAATGATCATTTCCCACACATCAAAATGTTCTCAATAAAGATACTTATTAGAGTGTGAATAATATGGAGGATCCCTGGATGGCTCAGGGGTTTAGTGCCTGCCTTCGACCAAGGACGTGATCCTGGAGTCCCGGGAGTGGGTCCTGCATCAGGCTCCCCGCATGAAGCCTGTTTCTCGCTCTGCCTGTGTCTCTGCCTCTCTCTCTCTCTCCCTCTGTGTGTCTCTCATGAATAAATAAATAAAATCTTTAAAAAAAAAAAAAGAGTGCAAATAACATCATATCCTACAAAAATCTGAACCTAAAATTAAGTTGGTACCAGGTTATTTTTCCTTACAATCTTATAGTCTCCTGTAATATTTGTAATTATAGTATTCATGGTAACATTTATAAGTCACTCAATAGGCTTTTTCATTAGTCATGAAAATAATATTTTTTTCTGGCCTTTATTTATCTTTTACTAAGGTCAATTTTCCCCCCTCTTCATTTTCTATAGGAAAATGATCTTTTAGAATAGTCGACAAAGTAAGAGATAGATAGTCTGGGCTCTTAACTCCTCCAACATAAAAGTGGCCATATAAATTATGGTACAATGGAGTATTCATTCAGGCAAATTAATTGCTGCTTCATCCTAATTCCACAGCATTTCACAACACTTACCACGCTACTATTTCATATTTATATGTTTGCCTGAATCTCCCAGCAAATAAGGAATTTTTCAAGAGTACGAGAGTGTTAAATACACTTTTTTCCATCCAAGGTACATTGCACAGTAGAAGCCTAATTAACTGTGGTCACTGAATTTAACTCTCTAAAATAGCTTTCCTTCTGGAATTTAAGGGAACTATATGATAGTCCCTATTTGAGCTTTTAAGGAAACAAGACTAGGAGGAGAATTGAACTTGCTGGACAGAGTTCCCAGTCATGAGCCTTAGTCCTAACATCTGACAGCTGTGTGACCTTGGTGACTTGATGTAATGTAACCTCACTGAGCCTTAGTGTCCACACTGAATGCTTCACTGACCTGTTATGATGATAAAATAACACTTTTAAAAAATATTTGTCAAACTATAAAAGTACAAAGTTATCACTGATGTGGCTAGAGCTTTCATGATGGGGGTGGCAAGGGATGCTTGGGTCATCATCTCATATTAAGTTTCTTAAGGTGTCATGGCAGAAAAAAAGGCACCGTTTTTCATCTTATATTTTTAAGATTCAATGAGCAAAAACGACTGTATATTTAAAATAAGACAATGAAAACAACGTAAAAATCAACATACTTTAGGCTATAGTGATTCAATGCTTTCGGTCTGATGCCTTACTTTATAAACAATTGGTCAAATAATACAACTGTCTGATTTATTTTCTCCACTGAATTTACTAACGTATGGAACTGATGAGTGGGTTGGAGCTTAGAGACTTAAAATTTTTCTTCTAAGCATTGGCTGAGAGCAAACCTTGTGAATTTTCAAACACAGTGAAAATGAGCAACATGATGATCCCCTTCTTGGACAAAAGCTAGTAGAAATGTTGCCTTAAGCCTGGCAGAAATCCTGCCATTGGCTTTTAAACCTGATATTATCATATAACCTTTCCTGTGTTACTTCAGAGATGTTCAGAAACTTGCATAATTAACAAGTCAATTCAATGTGATTCTTTTTTTTGTCTTAAGATGAAAAATGAAGCATGTCACTATTGATAATGAAAGCAAATGCCCATCATCATTCATCCTCCGCAGCCAATTTGTCTTATACATCAGACCTGTTTTATCATCCACATGAAGAACTCTGAACAGCACAGGTGTCAGTCCAGATCAAAGGGTAGAAACATCCTCCAAGATATCTTTTATGTTTCAAAGGTTTTAAATTTGCATCTTCCACAAATCTTCCATCAAACAGTACATTGCCAAAACTGGTACTATGGCCTCTCAGTTTTATTCATTAATTCATCACACACATTCCAGGCACTGTGCTAGGCACTTATAATACATTGATGTAAAAGACAGACTTACTACCTGTAATCATAGTGGTGAAAGTCTATAAAACAGAAAAAAAAAAAAAACCCAACAACTTCCCATGTGAATTCTGCAACCATCATTTCAGAGGAGGGCACTGAATCTCATAGATGTGCTTTTCCTGGGGTGTTGAAGTCAGCCAAGAAAGGAGTAGGATGTGAACCTAGACTCTGGTGGTTGTAAAGCTACAAAATATTGTTGCTCTTAAGAAATAAAAGAGAATTTCTAGTAACCACAATAAGTATTTATAAAGAAAGTGAGAAAAAAAATGGAACTATAATAAATAAAATTGGAAGCTTTAAAAGAAATTTGTCAGCCAAGCAGAAATTCCCCATTTAGAAAGCACAAAACCTTCAGTTCCTCTTAGTTAAAATTACACAAAGACAACAAAACTTACTTGCTTGAGATGTTTCAGATATACACAACCAAAGCTTCGCACTTCATTATCATTAATTATCAAAACAAGAAAGCACTTTTGAAAATTCAGGCATACAATACTGATAAGCAATTATATTTAAATAGTGGAAAGTCAGTGAAAAACCCACAAGAAAACATTCACCATTCCACTCAAGTTATACTGACATTGACACTCAAATGTTCTACTTACTGCTCATGACTGAGGTTATGTGTGTGTGTATGCCTTATAATCTCTATATGGTATAATATGTAAATATAAATTATATTTCTGCTTCATTCCAAAAATATTAAGTGGATCTATAGAAATAAATGTGGTAAGTTTTTTATTTATTATTATTATTATTATTGGAGAGTGGGAAAAAGAACTTGAAAAATAAGAGGTTCAGTATTCTCTACCTTAAAATCTCCTTCAGCTCATTTCTCCTATTGTACCTATGTACAACATTTTTCCAAAGTACATTTATTTCACCTATCACTCATTTGCAACTGCTTAGTAACATTCATTGGTTTTCCAAATCCTAAAATACAAAGTGCAAACTTCCCTTGGCATCAGGTAAGCACCCTAATCTATGATCCTGTGATACCACAACATAATTTCTTTGCTAAACCTATTAGTCAGTTAATTTGTCCTCAACATGGAAGGAGCTTTCTCCACTTAGTAATTCTGTGCCTCTTTATCTGAAATGCAGTTCTCCTGATCTTAGCTTACACATTTTGTTCCTATTCTTCAAGGCTCAGTTTAAAGTCTACTTTGTCTGAGGACCATGGCTTTTGGGGATCTCTTCCATCTCTGAAATCTAGTGATTTTTTTTCAAATGACTTGGCAGTATCAGTGCTTTCTGGCATTATTAAGTTTTGCCTTACATAAAGGTTCAACCTTTGTCTACTATTCTAGGAGCAGCTAGAAAGCCGGAGTTGTATGGGAATCATCTTTGTGGCCTAGTAACTAGAACACACTTCTCCCTTAATATGTTGGTGTTCATAAAGATGAAGCATGCATATGACAGGCATATGTGAAACTCCCATCACTTTGTCATAGCTGCCCAAAAACTATGTCTTCAGAAGACATGTGACGCTAGGCCACAATGACTGTTGTAAAATTTTAGTGATATCCAAACAAAACAAACCAAAAACAAAAGAAAAACAATTTAGTGATGTCTGCCATGGACCCCGAAGGGGCCATTTACCTGTCATCTCCAGCTTTTTTTTTACAATATAATACTAAGGAATATTCCATAAAAGTATAGCAATGATATTATTATTTAAAATAATATCTGATTGTATAACTCTGCCTCAAAGTTTTTTGCTTCATACTACAACCTTCTGGGAGTTTTGTTTATTTGTTTTTAAATTCTGATATCCTGGCCACACCCATACCCACTAAATAAAAATCTTCAAGATTGAATCCAGGCATCAATATATTTTTTTTAACTCCTCATATGATTCCAATGTTCAGCTTGCTAAAAAGCAATTTCATATTCAATATGTCTGAGGTAGTTCTAACCAGCTCCCAGATGATGCTGTTCCTTATCAAACCTTACCAGTCAGTAGACCAAAGCTTGTTGTGGCTAGTATTGGCATCTCCCATGGTTTACAGAAAAGGCAAAATCTTTGGCCCCATCCAAGACCTACAGAATCAAAATTTGCATTTTCACAAGATTCCCAAATGATTACCATACACTTAAGATTCAAGAAGCACTGTTCTAAAACAGTGGTTCTGAAAGTGTGGTCCTGTGAACTTGTTAGAAATTCAAACATGGTGCACCTGGGTGGCTCAGCGGTTGAGCATCTGCCTTCAGCTCAGGTCATGATCTTGGGGTCCTGGGATCGAGTCCTACATCAGACTCCTCATAGGGAGCCTGCTTCTCCCTCTGCCTGTGTCTCTGCCTCTCTCTCTGTGTCTCTCATGAATAAATAAAATCTTAAAAAAAAAAAAAGAAATACAAACATTCAGCGCTTCTTCCAGATCCTTCTGAATCAGACACTCCGGGAGTAAGGGCCCAAACTCAGTAGTTTCACAAGCCCTCCAGGTGATTCTGATGCTCACTACAGTATAAGAAGCAATGTTCCAGAAGAAGTCACTGTTCTTATACTTGACTACACTTCAGAACCAACTGTGTTATTTTAAAATATTGATGCCTTGATTCCATTCTCAGAGATTCTGATTTTATTGACCTGGGCATAAGATTTTTTTTTTTTTAAGTCACCCTGGTGATTCTAATGTTCAAAAATTTCGGAGCCAGTGTTCCAGAGGACTTTGACATCAGGGGGAAGTAGACTGTCTTCCCTTGCATCTTGATAAGGCTTTCCCAGCTTAGATCACCAGCAGGCTCAAAGGACTAAGAGACCACGTGTAACTGTATTCATTCCTACCCACTCCGAGGGAAATTCCAAGTGCAGTGGGGTTGAATCCTATCCAGATTCAACTTCAGTCAAATTCCCTTAAAAACGAGAAGGCTGAGTCTAGGGCTCAGCAGAGTGTTGAAACTGTATATAGGCACCAAGAAAACCAATTATACAATTCTTCATGGCTCTGCTCAGCCTTACACTCTCCCAGAAATTACTCTTGTTCACACTTCAGGCAGCAGAGATTTCTCCTCTTCGGACTTTCCAACACACTCTCTTCCACGAGGGCAAGTTTGATATTATATACTTTAAGTCTTCACATATAATTCCCATTTTGTAGATAAGAAACTAAGGTTTCAAAGTGCTAAGCAAATTGACCAGGTGTATACAGCTGGTAAATGGAGAAATGCGTGTTAATTTCCATAAACACAGAGATGTCTTTGTCTCTGAAATTGTATGAGATACTCACACCACCACATTGTTTCCTCAAGGATCATAACTGATCCTACTACATACTGAAGTAAGAGTAAAATGATGTCTTTTGCCAATACCAAAGTAAGAGGAAGCAAAGAGAAGCTCTCTTTAGGGTATTTTTAAAAATTCAATTAGAATACGACAGAGTGGGCTTAGTAATGCTGAACAGACATATTTTGACATGGGAATGTGCTCCACACTCTGTCTCAGTGTCAGGAAAAGCAGATGTACTAAGTGCAACCTCACTAGATCTTGGCGGGATGCCTGTTCAGTACCACTCTATCTAGGCTACTGAATAATACATGGAAATATATACACACACACAAACACACACATCCTACACACCTCAAACTTCCCAAGTCAGATACATGAAACTGGCCACGGGATTAAGAATGTTAAAATTATTATATAATGGTTTACTATTTCTAAAAAAAATTATTACTAAAAAATACTTTAATTTACAATGTAAATACATCAAACATATTGAAGAAAAATCCTCTCAAGTTCAGTGTTTATACCATCCTAAAGTAAACCACCATAATATTTTATAAGTAAATTGTACTTCCTTTTTAATACTTTAAAAAAGTGTTGTGAGAAAATGTAGTGGTATGATTTAAGGGAACGTTTATTATTAACCAGGAAAGAGAAATATTAACCAGGAAAGAGAAATTCAGTGTAGAGTGGGTAAAACCATTAATTCTGGAACTAAACTCACTGTGTTCAAATTAGATGGGTCTAGCATCTAATATCTCATGTGACCATGAGCTAATTATTTAAACTTCCTCTGCCTCAGTTTACTCATCTTCAAAGTGGACATGACTAAAGTACCTGTTTTATATAATTGTTATAATACTTAAATGAATGAAATTTATAAAATTACTCAGTGAACATTCACTACTATTCTCTGATATACCCCAAACTCATATTAAAAAATAATACTTGGCACATAGGTGACCATTTTATTTTTCCAAATCCCTCAGGGAAAATATATAATTCTTCTTTTACAGTTCAGTGTAGTATGTCCTGGAAAATGTCCATCTGCATGAGAATGAAGTTATGATTTATTCCTTAATAAACTGGTAGGTATAACCTGATACCTAATCAAACCAGAAACATATGAGAAATCCCACTGCCATTAATTACTATCTCTATTAAGTTTAAGAATGTAAGCAAATCTGAAAAATCTCTGAAGCAATAATTTGTATTGAGGACGGAACACCAGATGTAGATATAATGGAACTGAATTTTCCTTACTCTACCTTGAACAAATCAATCTCACATCTCAGAACCTCAGGAGCAGGTAATTTCAGGGAGATTTTAATCATCTCTAGTTTATCACAACTATAATACCTTATTCTACTACTTCAAGGAAATTACCCCCCCCCCTTTCTTCTTACTTTTTAAGCACCTGAGTATATGGTTTCTGTTCCCTACAAAATAAGCTTAAGTTTAGCTTCTGGTCCTAGTTGAATAATAAAAACAATGGCTCCTTCTCTCATGGGTAAATGTATCATTTACATACTTTCAGAAAATGATGCCTCTGTAATTATCACCATGAATATATATTCACATAATGCTTTGAAGATATATTTAAAACTATGCAAGAGTGTTTACTTTTTCTTTTACTATTATTGCTCTAGAGTTCACTTTTCCAGACTAAGCATACTCAATTTTCTTCTTATTTTCATAATGGAAAATGACTTCCTTATCCATCCTTTGAAGTCTCTTAAATTGTCTGTCATTCTCAAAACAAAATGCCAACGTGATTCAATTTGCATTAATCCTTCAAGCTGGGTGTTGTTCAACGAAGTCATATTCATATTTGATGGGGTTGTTCTGAGAATTCACTTGCATTCATTTATTCAACGAATGCTGACAACCTAATATGTGCCACGCACGATTCTGGTTGCTGAAGATACAGCAGTCCAAAATGCAGACAAAGCTCCCTGTCTCTGTGGAGCTTTTATTCTAATTAAGCTTTTCAATTTAAATGGTAGTGTGATTATACTATTATTACTATAAATTAACCTATCCATATCCATTATTAAGCCATTACTCATTATTAAGGCCTTATTACATGCCAACACAGAGATAAATCAGATGCAGTCAATGACCTCAAGGCACTTATAACCTAAAGGAAGTAAGTTACATACATAATAAATACATACAGATGAAACTGTATAAATTTCTTAAGAGATGTAGAGCGTATGCGGAAGAAAAAGCAGGACTTCTAGTTAAAGAAATCAGAAAAAGTTTTCAGAGACAAGAAGCAGTTGATCTTATTTTTAGAGGATGTTATAATTAGTGAAAAAAATAACATAAGCAAGTATGAATGACGAAGTACTGTAGCATATATGGGGAATGGGAATTTTAGTGGAGAAGCAACATAAGATAAATAAGTATATAAGACAGTGGCAAGTGTTCTCAAGGAAGAAGAAAATCAAGTTGCCAAGGGAGAATGAAGTATTGAAGACAGGATTTGAAAAAGTATAGATTAACCAGAAAAGGCTTTCATGTGAAAAGGCTTGACTTTTGAGTAAAGGAATAAAGATGAGGAGCAAAGGGGCTATTTAGATATTTGGAGGAAGAAAATGCTATGAAAACATTGAATGCTGGTACCAAGGGCTTCTGGAAAGAGCATGGTTGCTGTGTTTGAGGAACAGCAAGAAGACTAGTCAAAAGAAAGGAAAGCAAGCAGTCAAGAGGTATGACCGAGATTGGTCATAAAGTAAATTTGGCTTTTACCCTTAATGATGTGTAGTGAAAGAGACTGAACAGAGAAGACCCATGGTCACTGGGTCACTCTAGCTGTTGTGTGGAAAACAGACTGAAGAGGGAAAGCAGTAAGTGACAGGATCAGTCAGAAGGCTATCATAAAAGTCGAAAGATGAGAGCAACTTGGTCTACATTGTGGTAAACAGGGGTATTGCAAAGTGGTCAGATTCTGTTATATTTTGAAGGCAGAGTGAATTTACTATAGTTTTCAAATTCATTGCACAAATTATTATACTATCCACTCTTAAAATTTTGCCTTTTTAATGATGTGTTTAAAGGGAAAATTTTAAGTTTTTTAAACATAAAACCAAAAATCATTTCCAATTTACAGGCTTTCAAAGTTTAGATCTTTTAGGGATATGGGAGTTACTCTTTTCCAAACACCTCATTTTACAGAGTACAGAAGCTTAAACAAGAACATGCAGCTAAATGAGGACAGGACCTGGACTGCAAACCAGGTTATCTGACTCACAGTCCCAGTCCAAGCCACTTTGACTTACAATTAGTGATATATAAGTGGTTTATACTCTTCCATTGAAGCTGTATTGAAGTCATTCTGATTTCACAGCATTGAGTAAGAGGTATCCTAAACTCAAAACTCTTCAAGGCTTAGGTAGGTAGGAGGAAAATGTAAGGGAAAGCAGGTACATCCATTGTTTGAATACATTCATTTTTTTTCCTTTTCCCTTGTGAGGTGTGCCAGCTAAATGAAACATATCTGCCATGAGATCTTGGAAAATGTCCATTGCTGTGCTCCAGAGAAGGGCAAATAAGGACATCACACTCAGAGGGGAAACACAAATGCAGATAAGGAACTGCAATTTAATGTGACTTGTGCTGCTATAAATGTACACACAAGGTTCAAACACAGTCAGGTGAAGTGAGTTAGTGGGGGGTGCTGTGTAAAGGTGGCAACTGTTTGTGGAAAGCTGGAGAAGGCTTCACATAAAGGAGATAAGAGTTCTAAAGGGTTCTAAAGGATAAGAGTGGTTTACCAGAGAAGCCACTGAATAAGATTGGTAATTCCAAGCAAATGTATTAGCATGTGTAAAATGTCCAAGACATAGGCTTACTTATATCATTCGTATAATTCCCTCAAGCCTATGTTTGATCATACATCTGTTTAGAATTGAGCTTTCTCTCCATGTATAAATCAAATATAACATTCCACTGTGTGTACACACACACACACAAGTGCACGTGTGCGCACGCACACACACACACACACACACACATGCTAAATCTTCTTTATCCATTCATCCATTGTACATTAAATATACTGGAATTAAAATAAAGATTTTTAAATGAGGCTGCTAGAAAGCTTAAAAAAATGTAACCAACTCCACACATGTTTGAGATACTACAAAGTCTGAATTTCATCATGCTTTCCCTATTACATTAGGAATCAGGTACCAGAAGAGCTAGGTGTAGCAGTTCCAAGACAGAGATTGCCTTAATCAGCAAATGTGAATCCAAATCCTGGGGGCAGAGGAGAGCTACCAGTCATTGCTACTGCAGTGCATCAGAATCACCTAGAGGGCTTGTCAAAACAGAGATTGCTGAGCCACAGCCCAGAGTTCTAATTCAGTATGTCTAGTGTGAGGCTCAAGAATGTATCTAGATGATGCTGATGCTGGTCTAGGGAGTACACACTGTCTAAACCACTGACTTAGAGTACTCTTCAGTACCTCCTAGCTCAGCACTTCCACACTTTCAGGTAACATTAGCTGCCACAATTAGGGATTATACTTATCGAAATGGCTGCTGTCTGTGAACTCCTTGCAAACAAGTACTCTCTCATCCATGCAGATGAAGATGATGATGATAATGATAATAGCAACAACTGACATTTATTGGGAACTACTGTGTTTTAGGCACGATTTTAAGTACTTTTCATGAATCAACCCATTTCATCTGCACAAAAATCCTATGATGTAAGTTCTATCATCATTCCCACTAAACAAATGAGGGAATTATGATGTGAAGAGGTTAGAAAACTAACCCAAAGGTACAGAATTTTAAGTCAGATAGCCCAGATGAAAATTCTGATTCTATCATTTACATGCATGACTCTCCAGATCTTTATACACACCTTGAAGATACCACATAGGGATTTGTAAATTGAAGAGGATTTCCTGCTGGTAACATACCTTTCAGAACAAATGGTATTTAGGGAAATGGAAGCTGCCAGTCAGTTTTTCTGAGCACACATTCCCTTCCATATGAGAATGGAAAGGCTTCTAAAATCTCTGTTTGTCTCATTTTGTATAATCAGAGATTGTGTAAATCTGAGAAATGTTATGATTTGCTCAAGGTCAACATACTGGTCACCTTTCAGAGCCACAAAGAGATTAAAGATAATCTCAGCCATCAGCTTTTTCTAGGAATACACTTGGTTAAGTAGCTCCCATAAGATTCTTAAACTATGCATACTGCCTATAAAAATGCCCATAAACAGTCACGAAGCAACAAGGAAGAAGGATAATTTCAAACAGTTCATGTTTTCCTTCACTGACTAGAGGGACACATGAGGACAGAAGACTTAGGATCAAAAAGAAATACAAGACTAATAAGAAGGAAAGAGGCCAAGGTTACAAAAAGTTTAGAAAGTCATTCCCTGATTATTTAATGCGAGTGGGTAAACTATTCAAGGAAATAATTTGTTCTTGTTCATGCTTTCCACAAATATTATCTGGAGGCATACTCTTTAAAACTAAAACATAGTCAACAAAAACAAATTTCTAACAAATGTTCATCACTCTTCTTCTAGCTATTAAAATCAAAAGGTATTTTCTTTATTAAAAAATCAAGTGAAGTAACTACATTCATAAGCTGAGGATAAATATTAATTTTGATATAGAAAAAATATGCCACTGTAAGAGTAACATTATATGTACTTTGCTTAAGATTATGTAAATAATCTTGTTTAAAGAAAATCAGCAGGATAACACATACATTTCTTTTTCTTTTCATCCAGCTTATAGGTGTGATTTCACACATACAAATTGATGACATATTCTTAAAGGATAGATGATAGTAGAAGAAAATAATATCCCTATCATTGGATATAATATAGCCCTTACATTCCCATGCGAACTAAAATGTATATGCTAGAGTAGATGTAAAAGATGAACTCCTTGTCCAGGAAGGTTCCTGGTCAGGGAGTAACCTCTTTATAATTCTTCCCAGCATCCCTATGTCCTTGATAATTTTTCCTAACTAACCATGTGGATCAGGTTTTTGTTGATAGTTTAGCAATACAGAGCTTCTGTTGGCTTTGGCTGTGTCTATATACTTGTGGCTGGTGGTATCAAAACATCATATGTTTGGTATTGTATAGAAAACATAATTGGATGACTACATTTTTAAGTTTCCAGTTGAATTTATGAAACTCAGAATACATTGTGTGTGTACTTGCAATCGGTAGTTAGGAATATAAAATATTAGAGGTCTAAATCAAAAGATCTCAAGAAACAGATTCCATATTAATTAAATATTAAGCACAAAAGTCAAACTAATTTATTATGACAAAGCATGGAAGATTGTCTAAAACATAATCTTGTAATGAATAAAACCTTTTTAAATGACAAAGAAAAGCTGAGGGCGTAAAAGTATATTCATAATAAAATAAAATAAATAAAGCATGGCCAAAAAAATTCAGAGACAAGAAACAAAATGAGTAAAAATCTACAACACATATAATAAAGAGCTAATTTTTAAAAATATAAATAGATTTCCTACAAATTAAAAGACATTTCATAGAAACAGATATAAATAGACATTTTATAGAAAAAGAAGTGAAGATGGTTCTTAAAATACATGAACAAGTGCTCAACCGATGTCATAATAAGACAAATAATACTTATGTCTCTAGGTAACAAAGAACCAGAAGTTTGATAACACACTGTGCTGACTAGAACATAAGGAAATAGACAACCTCAATGTAAATTTATATGACAGAGAGCAGAGAGATATCTTTCAAAATTAAAAAAGCATATACCCTTAACCAGAATTCTACTTCTAAGTATCTGTCCCATAAGTACACTTGTACACATGCAAATTACTTATGAACCAGGATATTCTTTATAGTGTTGTTCGCATTAGAAAATATAAGAAAGAACTGAAATAGCCTTCAACAGAGAATTAGGTTAAATAAATTATTCCGTGTAAATATGTACTAATATGGAAAAATCTCATAGATACAACAATATAAGTTTAAAAAGGTACTGAACAAGTGTTAGATAACGGAGAGAGAGATGATATAGATACACTGCATGGTATATGTTGATAAATGCACAGACTACATCCAGAAGAACACCAAGAAATGTGGCCAGGGGGCAGAGAGGAGAACAAAAAATTGCTTTTGACTATGTCAGTGTCTCCCAGGGAAAGAAACATACCTATGATTGAACAAAGTTGGGTTTAATGACTCATGGCAAGGTGGAAAAATACACTCGATGACAGAGCTGGGATCTCAGTAGAAGGGGTTAGAGCATTTGGTCTTGAGTTAGAGAATTTTAGGTAGGGCTCAAAGAAATGTAGATTTACCTTCAATTGGATGCTCTAAAGAAGTGACTGTCATTCTATGATTGCATATGTTAATAAATATTATCTATAAGACAAGAAGAACAAAGTTAAAGCAGTGTTTGGTGAATTAATAAGCACCACTCATATAAGCCAGGATAGAGAAATATTTGATCATTTTGTAATTTGGACAACATTCTTCTTTTTGTCTATGTTCAGACATGATTAAGTGGTCTTGTTTTTGTCATGATCCACCACAATCACAGTGGCCTTGTCTGATTTGGTGTTCTGTGAAATTGTGTATATTCAACAGAAGTACACCAAGGCCTGCTGGAGTGCCATGCCAGTTCCTGGCTGGCAGGGATTGTTTTGCTCTTTCTCAACTGTATACCTTTTGCACATTTGTGGTTTTGTATTATATACTTATCTTACCTATTCAAAATAATTGTTGAAGGAATCTCAGGACTGGGACTCCAAGGGAAGATGGCAGAGTAGGAGGACCGGGGCTCACCTCATCCCATGGATACAACTAGTTAACACTCCCTTTAGTGTAAGTAACCCAGAAAACAACCCAAAAACTGGCACAATTAAATGTGCACCAATAGATGAATGGATAAAGAAGATGTGGTACATACATACAATGGGATATTATTCAGTCACAAAAAAAAAAGAATGAAATCTTGCCATTTACAACAACATGGATGAAGCTAGAAAGTATAATGCTTCAAAATAAGTTAGTCAGAGAAAGGCAAATAGCATGTGATTTCATTCATATGTGGAATTTAAGAAATAAAATAACAAATGGAAAAAGAGAGAGAGATAGACAAACCAAGAAATTGACTCAACTATAGAGAACAAACTGATAGTTATGGGGTGGTGGGGTAGGTGATATAGGTGATGAGGATTAAAGAGCACACTTATCATGATGAGCACTGAATAATGTATAGAATTGTTGAATCACTATATTGTACACTGAAACTAATATAACCCTGGATATTAATTAAATGGGAATTAAAATTAAAAATCTTGATTAAAAATTAAAAAAAAAATAATCTCAGGACTGAAGGAGACTTTAAAAGTCACTGAGCTCTGAAACTACCCCAACCACCTTCTTCTCCCTTCCCACACCAACAGGGTTTTCTTGTAAAACTCCCTACAAAGGCCGGTACAGCATCTGCTTGAATATCTCCAATTTCACCATTGTACTAATTTATCAGGCAGTTCATTTCATGTTCAAATCATTGTTCATATATTTTATTCAGAGGGAAAGAGAACAATGCATTCGGTTATAAAATCTTAATTGTTTCCACCCCAGCATGTTTGACCTCTTCAAATGCATCTTCTCCTATGGCAACTAGTAGAGCAGAATAATTACCTTTCTAATTTTATGTAAAATATTCCTATTAATACTCTCCAAACTGCAATTGTCTTTTTTGTGCCAGTGTTCCAACACAGTTTTGTATCTTTTGTTATCATTACATTTGCAGAGATTCTTATCTGTTGCTGCTGACAAACCCATTTGTTTTTGTACTCAATTACATGTAATTAGTCTTTTCTTCATGAACAAAAGAACAGGTGTCTTTATCAGTTCAATGCAAGATACCATGGTAAGGTTGGTTGGACCTAATGATGTCTAGTGAACCGAACAGCACAATTCTGACAGATGCTCATAGTAACAAGATTTTTTTTTCAAACAATCAAATGCTTTTACTCCTGCCCACACAAAGTAGAGAAAGAAAAGTCATTTTCACATCTTAGAGGTTTATAATTTCCTATTAAAAAAAATGAGTAGAATTCAAATCCTTCTGATATTTTTACCCTTTATCCCCACTAAGAAAAAGTATAAATAAAAATTGCTTGCATTGGAAAATGTTCAATGAAAATATGTGGTGAGGGGGGAATCAGAAGAAAGTACATTAATTGAAAAACTGGTAAAATCTGAATTAAGTCTACAGCTCAGTCAATAGTACTATACCATTGTTAATTTCCTGGCAATGATAATTTTACTGTTGTACATAAAATGATATCATGAGAGAAACTAGATGGAAAGTATATAGAAATATCCTGTATTACTTTGTAAATTTTCTAAAATTATTTCAGAAGAAAAAGTTAAAATAATATTTGGGTGGGTAGAGTATTTAGCAATGACTCAGAGAAACTTTTTACAAATGCACAGGAGGATATTCATTTACTTATTCCATTCATTCCATTTATTCCATTGTTGAGTACTTACTATGTACTAGGGATCATTCTAAAGATACACTAAAGAGCAAAACAAAATTTCTCCCCTCATGGAACTTACATTCTCCTGGGAGGAAGGGGAGGATCAAAAACAAACAAGTAACAACTCTGTGTGTGTGTGTGTGTGTGTGTGTGTGTGTGTGTGTGTGTAGTGCTTAAAAGAGCTATGAATACAAGAAAAGTGGGGGATATCAGAAGAGAGAGTATCAACGTAAGATGTATCATTTTATAAAGGATGGTTAGGGAAGGTCTTTTCAACATCTATAAGAAATATAGTTGTGTTGCCTTAAAATAGAGATGATAATTATCCACCAAAAAGAGAATGGGTAAATATATTTGGGTATTTTCATGCAAAGAGATAGTTTACAGAAATGAAAATGAATGATAGAAAGCAATCATACGACCACATATGCACATCAAAACCATAATATTATGGAGGAAAAGTACACAGAAGTTATATACAGAAATGCTCTCATTTGTAAAAAGTTTAAAAACATGCAAAATGGTATTACAAATGGTTTAAGTATACATATATGAAAAATGTATTTTTAAAACTGCATGGAAATAAACAATGCTAAATTCAGGATAGCTGTTACGTGTGATAGTGGAACTCCATCTGGGAAAGCACACAGTGGGAAATATACTGATATTTTTTAACTAAATTTTAAGCCAGGGGTTGAGCATCCAGATAGATTTATCCTAGTTGTATGTTTGTATATCTAAACTACTTTTAAAACCAATATATCAAAAAGTGTGTGCAGTTATTTATCTTTTAAAAATAAGATATTTTAGGGTGGCTCAGCAGTTGAGTGTCACACCTTTGTCTCAGGTCATAATCCCAGGGTTCTGGGATCGAGTCCCACATAGGGCTCCCTGCAGGAAGCCTACTTCTTCCTCTGCCTATGTCTCTGCCTTTCTCTCTTTGTCTCTCATGAATAAATAAAATATTTTTAAAAAATAATAATTTAAAAAATAAAAATAAGATACTTTGAATGTATGAATTCAGTTTCTAAAAGTATTTGACAAAATGCACCACCCTCAATATGTGTGTTATGCATAATGCCATTATGCCTATATATGCATAGGCATATATATTCGTACATATACACGTGTATAAGTGTATGTGTATATACATGTAGCAGGTATGAATTTACGCCAGACATTGATCTAGCATCTGCAGAGAGAGTATTTTTCAGTTATCTTTCTATGTAATGGTGAATGATGGATTTTTGTCCATTGAACCCACTTTTGCCCCTGCCCTTTGAGCACAAACCCATGATAAATGTCATACATCTGGCAACATAGCTGTCTGGGTTATGGCTGCATCATGTGGAACTGAATATGACTATTCCACTTATTTGGGGATTGAATCTATCTTCCTCAATTTGTAATATTTCACCTTTTTAAAATGTTGGATGGATGGTGCTGACAGAAGACATTAATATTATTATCGCCACCCAAGTATGTCACCCAAGTACGCATACATTGTTGAATACTACATATGAGACTAATGATGTACTATATGTTGGCTAATTGAATTCTAAAAAAATATATATTGTTATCTCCAGCCACCTCATTTTATAGAAAAAGAAACTGAGATCAAAGGATACCTCCGGACAGTGCAGGTGACACAACTAAGCAATCTCCCTGATTCTTTCCATCAATACTTGCAGCCTCACTAAATCTACATGCAGGTACAGACGGCAATGGCAATACTTGAAAATCTTACATGGAAATTAAGACATGCTCATTCTTCTGTAATCTGTTGTAAATATGAATCATTTAAAGAATGCATTCAAAAGAAGAAAGAAGAAAGAAAGAAGAAAGAAGAAAGAAAGAAAGAAAGAAAGAAAGAAAGAAAGAAGGAAGGAAGGAAGGAAGGAAGGAAGAAAGAAAGAAAGAAAGAAAGAAAGAAAGAAAGAAGAAAGAAAGAAAGAAAGAAAGAAAGAAGAAAGAAAGAAAGAAAGAAAGAAAGAAGAAAGAAAGAAAGAAAGAAAGAAAGAAAGAAAGAAAGAATTTTTTTTAAGAGAATGCATTCTTATAAACACAAAACAACAATGCAAACCACAATAGGCTAATCAGCTATGTGGGAAATAGCTGCAAATTTTCATAATAAGATCTTTTCTGTATTGTAATTCATATTTTGTGAAGTGTAATATTAAGTGAACAAAGAATGACTTAAAAGGAGTAGACAAGCAAATTTTCACACTTTAAGAATTGCAGATCTTCCCTCGAATCTTTCATTTTAACCTAACTTCTATTTCACCTAAAATATAAGCCTTCTTAGATTATCTCATGCAGTTTAGTAGATTGTCATACCGACCTCAAAATCATATCCAGTCAGAAGACAACTCAGTGGGACATATATGTAGGCTCAGGAAGGTAGTGGCTCTGAAACTTGTATTCAAAATTCTGCTGAACTGCAAATATACTTTGTTACATCTTGATTTGAGTTTAGTTAGTTATTAAACTTGTTACCTCCATACTTAAATTAGTTAAAAACTAATTCCAGGGACATTATTAATAAACTTTGAATATTTGGCATTTTGTTTAAAAAACAAATAAAATTTCAGGTCTACTAGTCTTTATTATCCTGTTATTACCAAAATATCATCATACTATTTTTCTTTCTAAATCAATATAAAATAAAAAATATATATTTTTATTTTAAAATCAATAATTTTGTCCTCAATCAAAATGAAATCACATGTAATATACATATGTATGTATTCAATGTTTACCTTAAGAAGTAATTTTGATGTGCCAGAAACAATGTTCTGAAAATTATTATAACATGTTTCTCATTTGGTTCTAGGATTAAAACAACATCTTGCGCTGGAAAGTCCGCCTTGTTCCTGTGAATACATATTGACTACAAACCCTGGGATGGGAGGATTTTTTTATCCATTGACTATTTGTAACTCCTTCAAGCCTCCTACCTTCTCATTTAGTAGGTTACCTTCCCCAATTGCCTCTTTAACTATAGGGAATTATAGCAAAAAGGATAAAAGACAAGACATAAGCTTACTAGCAGTTAAATAGTTCAAAAGGCAGCCTGCCCATGTCTTAAGTCTAAGATACATTGGGCCATACATTTGATCATAATGGTATTGCAGGAAGCTAATGTTCCTTACTGTAGTCACTATTTTCGTCCTTGGTCCCGTCAATGGTACCATCTGGGTGCATCTGCAGGAAATATCCCTGCTGGCTGAATAACCTTGTCACAATTCCCTTCAGCTGGGGTTCTGCAAAACAAAATGAAATGATTATTCAAATTCTTATTTTGTTTATAAAAAAACACATGCAAATTGTCCAAAAATTCTCTAAATAAACTCACAAATGCCAATGGCTTAAATATTGAAATAAATGTTTGGAAAGGGGATATTTCAATAACATATCTTTATTCTTCTTTTTTCCTTCCAGAGGCAGAGTCATAATACTATGCAGCAATAAACCAAATATAACTAGATAAAACTAATTATCATCAGGAAAATACAGAGGCATTCTTAAAAAGTACATTATTTCCATCCCTCATGCGTCTAGTGTCTGACTGCAAGATGCCGCCAAGTTTATGGTCCCATTCCAGAATCACTATTTAGACCAAACTGCCACTATAATTCCTAAGCTTCCAGCAGTCAAAATCAGGTCCTGAAAGACTTGTATTTCTGCTCATTGCTAACTATTCATTATAAACTCCTGGGTTTCAAAATTCTGCTCCACTTCAGCTAGAAAGAAAGGAATGGCTTGTATGAGAACCACAGGAAAAAGCAAAACCCCCACGGCCATGAGATGTGACTAAAAAGTATATGAAAACAGATTTCACTTTCAATAAATACCTCACCAGAGAGGAGCCCCAGCACTACAAAAGTCATTTTTCCAGTACAAAAATAAAGAAAGAAAGAAATTCATGCATATTTCTCTAAGTATTTCAAACTAGGAGTGGTCCTTACCTTTTAAAAACTCTCTTCACACTAACACCACCAAACCGAACTTTGTATACCACATTTGGATTTTTATACATCAGCTAACATAAATATTTAAAGCTTTGTGGTGCTGGCTGCCAGCAACAATTCAGTTTCTATAACATCACTACCATTTTTATCTCTACCTCAGTACTGGGCAAAAATTACACTATTCTGGGACGCCTGGGTGGCTCAGCGGTTGAGCATCTGCCTTTGGCTCAGGGCGTGATCCCGAGTCCAGGCATTGAGTCCCACATCAGGCTCCCTGTGAGGAGCCTGCTTTTCCCTCTGCCTGTGTCTCTGCCTCTCTCTGTGTCTCTCATGAATAAATAAATAAAATCTTAAAAAAAATTACACTATTCTAATGCATCACTGAAATAACAACACACTACCCTCAAAAGGACAATCACCAAATTTTACCTGATAGTCAATTTCATTCCTTCACCCATTTATTCAACCAATATTTACTCTTAACCTTTTTTTTTTTTTTTTTGGTCAGGCAACATACTAGATACAGTGTGTTAAACCAAACACATTTATTGATGGCTATTAATTCTAAATAAGAATTCTAGTTAAGGATTCAGTGCATTTAACTATCTGGAAATGGACCTGCTCTCTACAACCTATGTCTGTGGTTAAACTTTTTCACATATGATTTGATTACATATATTCAGGAATATGAGGCAATCTCTATATAAACATGTCTTCTTCAAAGCAACTCAAAGAACCAGAAAAGATGCCAAGGAAACTGAGAATAAGAAAGCAGGGTTCTGAACAAAAAGAACTGAACTGTAAATTAAGCATTCTGACTGATAACTATATGTTATACATGCATGTTAAGTAAGTTCAATTTATTTACTTTGTGGGCCTTAATTTCTTTATCAATACTATCTAGAAGTTAAATGAAAATATCTTGAGGTCCCTTCCATAAGCATCTATTGACACATTAGAATCCTCTGCCCTGAGCAGTGGCAGAAATCAAAGAATGGATTCATGTTCAGTGTGCTGTCTCCATGGGCCCAATGGGCCCACCCCATATGATGTACTAGAGGACACACAGCTAGCTAAGATCACTGTAAAATAATATCCTGTACCGCTATCACCATCTATCAAACCCTCCCTACCAACTTTTCAAGGCTCAGCTCATGATCACCTTCTCCAAGGAAGCGTGGCCACCATAACTGTGGATCACTTTTATAATCAGGGGAAATAAGAAGAACATACGTGGCTCTGCCATGAGACTAACTAATTGGCAGGTAGGTGCTAATATGGCACACTTCATTAAATATAGGCAGTCAAAGGACCCAGCTTTGAACAACTGTCATGTGGTCCTGAGGAAGTCATTTTACTTTTGAAGCTCAGTGGTCATACCTGTATAAAGGGAAAAATAATTCACATTCTAACTATCACCACTGAGAGTTTCGATGAATAAATATAGGTGATAAGTATGAACTGAAATCTGTAAGAATATAAATCCTAATTAAGGTCTGTTTTCAATGATGAATACCAGATGCCTTCTGATTTCTGTTTTAGTGAAATATTAACTAAGTTTGTAAGTCATTAAAATAAACAGTGGGCTAGGATAGAGGATAGAAAAGAATAGAATGAAAGGGGCAACTATCTTATAATGATATTTTAATCTAATAAGCTTGATAAGATCACTTTAAGAAGTTATTTTTTTGGTTGGTAATGAGATGCATGGCAACTAAGTCACTAATGCCCACAAAAGATTGTTTTTTTTTCAGGCTCTTCTTTCTGTAGCTGTAATTAAACACTTCTTTTGCTATGGTGAAGCTATCCTCCTGTTGGGGCCCAGGGAATTCAGATTGGTAACTCCTGTTCAAGATAATGAGCATCAGCTTTTATACCATCCCTGGCTGCCCAAAAGCACTGCCAGACAAGCTGAGAGTCTGAGTTTTAATTATGTGATGATCTATGAAAGCAAATGCCTTGCACTCAAGATGTTTCAAAGGAGACTTGACCATCTATTGAACAAATGCCATGAACCTAGGATGTGTCATAGAAAGCCAGGCCTGCCTGTACCCTGATTGCCACCTATCAAACCCTACCAACCTTTCTGGGCTCAGATCAAGAGTATCTCCTTCATGGAGGTTTGGCTATCATAAGAGTGGATCACTTTTATAATGGGGATGGGGGAGGACATGTTTTGTTGTATTTTAAAGGAAATTCTTAAAAAAAATGAGAACCCTTTATGGTACATCTAAAATCCTGGAGGCACTCGGCAAATATGCTTTTTATTTGTCAGACAATGCTTGGGGATCTAAGAGATGAATAAATCCTGTGCTGTTCTCAGGGATCACTAAGTCTAATGCATGAAATATATTTATATATAAGACTAATGTGGGGTAGGTGTCAAATAAGGGATAGATGCAGAGTGGCATGATGGAACCAAGAAATAAGGGACTAATTCTGTATTAAGATTGGGTGAAAGCACCTCATCCATCACTTGAAGAGTAAGTGGCATTTTAATATACAAAAGGGGGGAGGGAAAAAAGAGAGAAAGGGCATTCCAGACAAACAATGGATATTTTCCAATTTATATGACTCTTCTTGATTCTAAGATAATGTTCTATTATTTTTCTTTTTCTATGAAGTGATGGCTATATTATTAGATGGTGAGGTGGCAGGGATTTGGTTAGTTATCTTTTGTACTCTAAAATGGTGTGGCAAATGCTGCTAGCTTTTCTCCCAAATCCATTTCCTCTTTTTCCTGGGCACCCAGCTAGACCATATGTCCTAGCCTCCCTTGCAGTTAGGTTTGGCAGATGAATGAGTGTCATATGGAATGTAAGTGGAAGTGATGTGTGCCATTTTCAGGCCGAGGCTTTTAAAAGCAAACATTCTCTTAATGCTGGCTAGATTTAGATGACAAAGCCCTAGGGGATGTCAACAAAAAAGAAGAATGTGGGCCTCTGAATAACTGACAGAAAAAAGACAATAGCCATGAGACATACTCACTTTGGACAGTTAGGTAAACAAAAAATAAAATTCCATTGATTGTGTATAGTGACTTTCTTCCAAAAAGTGCAATAGGAAAAGAGGGAAGGGATGGAGTAATTTTATAGCAGAGAAACCTGATAAACAGAACACTACCTCAGCAAGGTGATCAAGGTTACTATCAACAGTCATAAATCATGCTGATATAACAGATACCTTCGATATGATGCGATGAGAATGGCACCTTACCTCTGATCATTCCCAAAATTCATAACCCCAGTCTGATCATGAGAAAAACACCAGACAAATACCAACTAAAGGACATTCTCCAAAACAGCTGACTAGGAACACTTAAATTGTCAAGGTCATCAAAAACAAGCAAAATCTAAGAAAATGGCACAGCCAAGAGAGTCTAAAGAGATATGACAACTAAATGTAATGTGGTATTCTAAATGGGATCCTGGAACTAAAAAAGAACAGTAGGTAAAAACTAATGAAATCTGAATATTATAGTCTTTAGTTATTCATGATGTATCAATAGTGATTTGTAAATTTTCATAAATATACCAAACTAATGTAAGATGTTAACATGGGAAACTGGGTATAGTTTATATGGGAGCTCTGTAATAGCTTAACTTTTCTGTACATTTAAAACCATTCTACAATAAAAAACTTAATGATAAATACAGCCACAAAGCAAATTAGAAATTTAATTCTCAAAGAGGTTGGGCAAGAAAGTAGGTAAAGGATAAGAACTCATGCTCAATACGGCTTCCCTTCAGGATGACATGGCAATTTCAACAGAGGTCTGAATTCAAAGCCACTCAGGAGAGCTGTGATCTGTAAGAGCTATCTAGACTTTTCTGCCTGGGTAACATGTAGTGTAGTGGAATAGCTACCTTGGTATGTACTAGAGACCAGGGGAAAGGTGGAACTATGGGGACCTGATCATACATCTCAGGATGACCACTGGATGGCAGAAAATAAAATGAATTTTAGGATTGGAAAAAACCTTGGAATCTAACACTCCCCTTCATCAAAATATCCTTCTTCATCTATGTCAAAGATAAAAACAAAAACAAAAATACCTGAGGGAAGATATCCCTCAAAACAAAAATATCAGAGGGAAGATATCTTGTCTAAGGTCAATAATAAAAATGAAAAATACAACAGTGATCCAAAGGTTGTGATGGAAGCCATATCTAGAGAATTAATAGTACTTATTACAATAACGATGGCTATATTTGTATCATCTCCTTTGTACCAGGCACTCTCCCCTGATGATATTTTTATTTAATACGCACAATAACTGAATGTGTAAGGTACTTTTCTCTCATTTTTCCGATGGGATTATGGAAAGTCAGAGAAGCTACCTCACTATCCCAAAGTCAGAGAACTAGTAAAGTAAGAGGTACTTCTAGCTGAAGAGCCTGTGGTCTTAGCTATTCTCTGCACCATCTGGTCACTTTAAGAAAGACAATGGCAAAACTTGCACACATCCGGAAGAAAAGGGAGCCAAATAGAACGGCACAAAGGACTGCCATGTGAGGAACAGCTGAATGAACAGTCAAATATGCAGCCTGGAGAAGGGAGGACTCCAGGGATGTGAGAGTTGCCCTCACTTTCTTAACAGCAAACAGAAGTAAGAAGCCAATGTGTTCCGAGTGACTCCACGGGGATAGAACTAGGGCCAGTGGGTGGAAGTTACAGGGAGGCAGGTAAAAAAGAATCTTCTGTGAACTGGATTCAAAGAGAGAACAGGCTGCCTGAAGAAAGGTGCGAGTTTTCTATCGTGGACAGAAGCAAACAGGGAGAAGGAGAATAACTCCACATCAGAACAGCTGTGGAGCTTAGAAGCCTCTACCAAAGCTAAGGCAGCCTGCAGGACAATGCAAGGTCCTCTCCAGCCTTCATGTCCTGGAAAGCTCTGGGAGCAGCCAGATGGCCCTCTCAATTCAAGTTCACTCCGCTGTGTCTTAGTGTGTACTTAGGACAGGGAAATAAAAAGACCGTTTACCAGTCATCTTGAAAATGCAGCTCTTTGTACATGTGCAACATGAATTGTGAGAGTAATTTGATGGGGTTTTTAATCAGTCTCTGTGGGCCTAGAAAGGGGGCCTCAGTATGAAGGTTTAATGTTGCCACTTAAAGGAACGAAGATAGAAGAGGCTGTTAAATGTGATTCTTGTCAAGTGCTTCTGGGGCCTCATACTGCTGCCGATTTCAAAATGAGACTATTAGGGTTGAAGACTGTTCATAAACAGATATATCTCTGACCAGATCACAGCTAAAAGGTATAGACTAGGGCATATTTACATCACATCAAAGACCCAGACAAATCAGAAACGGGGTGCAGTAAGACATTTGAAAGAAGACTGAACTTATCTGGGATTTGGAACACATTGCAAAAATTACAACCACACTGAGTTAGAGGAATTCATTAAAAATGCATTTTGTTTAGTAAAAGAGACGTCAGACTGAGGCCTTGCCTTCACTCAGCAGACTGCAGTGGACCCAGGAAAAAGAGTACCTTGCAGAACAGAGGGCTTAAGACTGGAGATTGTCATCATGGCCCCCAGAATCTGCCCTGAGGGGTAAAAAGGAAGTGATGTCCTGGCCATTGGTCACATGCAGGTGACAGATGACATGAGCAGTTACTGACCTGACAGCCATGAGCTCCCTGTGTAGCAACAATAATTGCAAAAGACTTTGTATCTGTATGTGCATATCTATTTTCTCAATCAACAGATACTCAAAAAACAAGTATTCACTGAGCACTGGGCTTTGTGGAGGTTATTATTCTAGGTACAGGGGATAGCTAGTGATTTGCTAGTAAGCCAGCTTGCAACAACAACAACAAAAACAAAACAAAAACCACACAAAAACAAAAAACTACCCCAAACCTGATTTCCACGGGGCTGACTTCCACCATGTAAATATTTCCATCACAGCTGATTTGACACTACCATGTAACAACACTGAACACAGAGCTAGAGCTGGGAAGAGATGAGCACGATGCGCCCCAGCACACCACTGAATTTAACAGAGAATAAGACATGAAGCTTACATTCCAGTAGGAAGACAGAAAATAAACAGATTAACAATTAATATAAAAAAGAGTTTTAGTACAGGTGCTGTACTGAAAATGAAAGCAATGAAAAGTGATGGAACATACCAGAGGTGCGTGTGCTACTGTAGGCGAGTAGCTAAAAGATGGCGGTGACCCAGAGACCTGAATGAAGAGAAGCAGCAGGCCATCGGGGTTGTCTAGAAGAGCACTAAGAGGAGCCTTCTAGGCATAGGAGACAGCAAGTGCCAAGTAATCCTAATTCTTGAAAAGATGAGGAACCATCAGATTAAAGGTTCTCCAAAGATCCTTCCTCTAGACCAGGAGTTGGCAAACTACAGCCCCACTGCTGCCAATTTTGTAAATAAAGTTTTATTGGAACGGAGCCATGTCCATTCATTCACACATTTGCCTAGGGCTACTTTCCTGCTCTGACGACACAGATAAGCAGTTGAAACAGCGACTCCACAAGCCTGCAAAGCCTAAAATATTTCCTAGCAGGCCCCTTACAGAGAAAGTTCACCAACCCTTGATCTAGATAGACCCTTGCTGCTTCCGTTCCCTCTGCCTGAAAGGCACAACCCCTGCCTTCCTCCTCTGCCCAGAACTCCTCCTGAGTTTTCTGGGCTCAGCCTTTCTCTGAGGGCCTGACACCCTGAAGCAAATCTAATCACTCCCTCTGCAGAGCTACCCTGTGCACAGGTTAGGAGAGGGCTGCCCACACTGTTAGAGCTGCTGGCTTACTGTCTTCTATCTCTGCTGCTCAACCCTGAGGTCCTCGAGGGCAGGGACCTTTCATTATCCATCACTGTCACAGCGCCTAACACAGTGCCAGGCATAGAGTAGGTAAGGAGTGTTCACAGGTCGAAAGGAGGTAAGTTACAGCTGAGATTTTTTCATTGTCACCTGTGACTTTCAGAGGAGCTCCTGATTTATAAGGAAGCCGTTTACTGTCGTGTCCTGTAACGCCTGCAGCCTTCAGACCATTTCTTCCCTTTCTCATTCTCAGCCCCTCCACACTGAGCACAGTCTGGCAAGCACAGCGGCGTCCTCCATAAACTGCACGGTCTCTAAAGAGTTGCCTTGCACTTCCACGGGAATCAAGTGACCTTGAGACAGGCAATCCCTAACCTTCATGCCTCCTCAAAGCTAAATGGAAAGAAAGGGCATACTTGTCCAGAGGAAGCTTTTCACTGAAGCAATCTGAACTAGGGAAGGCCAAAGAAGCAGGGCAGGGAAACTGAAATAGGATTGAAATGCCAATGGGAATGGGAATTTGGTACCAAGACAATTTTATTCCTCATACTATCAGCCCCTCCCTCCCAGATTCTTCTCTATAAGATGTTCATGAAAATTTAAAATAACTCAAACACCGTTTATGGACTTCTGACATGCACTAGGTGCTGGAGACAAAGACGTGGAGGGTGCACTTCCTGCCTTGAAGGTTCCCACAGCCTCATCAGGGAGACACATACACAACTAATCATTGCAGCAAAGAACATGAAAAGTGCTGTCACAGAGGAACAGGGAAAATGCCACAGAATCATAGAGAGGGGATGCTAATTTTACCCAGGAGAGTGGGTTCCGGCAAGAGATAGGTAAGGAAGGCTTGGAAGATGAAGCAACATTTTAGACTTATACTTGAATACGCAGGGGGATTTGGCTTTAAGGAGTATCAGCAGGAACAATGGCCCAGCTGAGCATGCTCAAGGATTAGGCAAGCAGACACGTACAGAGTATAGAGAAATAAAGGAGTGCACACAGTGACAGCAGAAGAAAAATATGGGTCCAAGACACCTGAAGTTCCTTAAGCAAAGTCAGTAAGTTTTACTTTACCCTTTAAACCAATGATCTCCAAACTCTACGTCCCTATCTGTAAAAACATTCTAATCTACAACCTCTCTTTGTATAAATATATATATATATAATTTATAAATTACAGCTGTGTACTACTCTGCAAATAATGTGTACATTATACATAAAAGTTGAAATGTTTAAAGAGACCAATACTAAACAGAAGCGGAAATTAAAATAGCTTCTTTCCTCATGCCAGAAGCTTGTCTTGCTCCACCCACTTCAGACAGGAGAAGCCTTAGGCAACAGTGTATTAAGCAATGGGAAAACATTAAAAGATAGTTAGTCTGAGGAGACATATGAGGGCAGTCTTTCAAAAAGCCAAAGTGAGGAACAATAGAGAAGGGTGAATTAGAATGGGTGCACAGTGGTCATGGAAGCCACTCTGGGAGCCATCACATATAATAAGGGTGTTCGTCAGGCAGTAGCAGTAAGGGTAGAGAGAAGGCATCCACCTGAGGAATGACTGTACTTGGTGGTGCTTGATGGATGACAGCATCTAAGTTCTAGAAAAATGCATGACCTCTCCATCCCCAAATCTAAATCTATAACAGTCTTCTAAGAAAGCCCTGTTTGATTGTAGAATATCATGGAATGTGAGGGTGAGGAAAGCTTAATGTCATCATTCCCATGAAGCCAAATTATTTATATGCCATTCTAAGGACTTCCATTCATGAAAAGAAGTTTGATTCTGGTTAAGCTCAGAGTCATAACTCTATGGTCTTTCTTATAGACTATCACCCAGGGAAGATGACCTAGAATGAACCCTGCTTTCCAGGCAGCTCACCAATGAGCTCTGGACGATGCAGACCACAAGATATTTCAAACACGAAGACTTTCCTGGAATCTTAAGATTTTAGAACTAGAACAGACATTTCAGGATGATCTAAGTTAAAGTTCAATGAACAGATAAAGAGGTAGAACAACAGAAAGAGAGAAAAACATGGCAGCACAACTTCTAATCCCTGAAGTCAGGGTTCTTCAATGTGCCATGGTCCTCTGCACTGTGCCCCTTAAAAAGAAAACCATTTTTCACACCTCCCAGACGTACCTAGCCTTGTCCCCGACTAGTTGTATGGTATCGAGAAAGCTATTTAATTTCTTTGCACAGAGGCATATTTTGCTTCTTGAAATTATTTGAATGATGAGGAATTGCTTCTGAAGATTGTCTTAAGGAATTAAGAATATACATTACAGTGTGCTATAGGACCGGGAAGTAGCCATGCTTGTCTGGGAGGCTTAATTTTCAGATAGAATTAAAGTTGATAGGAAGACCCATGGTTAGGAGTAGTAGCAATAAGTAAAATTCTCCTGAGTTTTATTCACAGATAACAGTTGCTGAGCATTTACTACATATCAGGCACTGTGTGTGGATTATCTCTCTAAATTCTCATAGAAATAATTTGAGGCAGGCATTATAATTGGGCATTTTTTATAGGTCAGGAAATTGAGGCTTACAGAAGTTAAGTCACTGGCTCTAAATCCAATAGGAATAAATGCCAGAACCAGGTGTTGAAGCTAGGTTCCTGACCTCATTATACCTTCCATTACTAATCATCAGTTGTCTCTTTAAGAAGTCTAACACACTGGGTTAGCAGTTGAGTGTCTACCTTTGGGTCAGGTCATGATCCCAGAGTCCTGGGATGGAGTCCTTCATCGGGCTCCCCACAGGGAGCCTGCTTCTCCCTCTGCCTATGTCTCTGCCTCCCTCTGTGTGTCTCTTGTGAATAAGTAAATAAACTCTTAAAAAAAAAAAGAAAGTCTAACACATGGATACTTCTCTTTTCTTCCTTAACTGAAATAAGCCCATGAAAACAGTAGAAATCTATGGAGCAAGAGACCAGGAATAAACAGCACTCAACTGGAGTTGAAAACGCAACTTTTTGTCTCTTGGTATAAAAAGGGGGGGGGGGGCGGGGAGTGTAAACACTTCTACGCATACAAAAGTCTTGTGTAAAGAAAGCATTCTCACTTGGCATAGAAAAATATTCTCAGTTACAGTCTTAAGGCCTCTTTTTCACAGACACATCTCTTGGCACCAGAAATAAATGAACAGGACACATTATTTGGAAGAGCACAGGCATGACAGTTTCCTGACATCAGAGGAACTGCACAATGTTGGACTTGTCCTAAAACTGTCCTGCATCACAAGGGAGATATGTTCATCCAGGTTGGCAAGCCTGAGGAATTCCCTCATACACCTCAAATCTAAATTACCTGCAGGTAAAATGCTATTGTTTTAAAACATGATCTTTGTCTATCATCTTTTATTTTTTTTTATTTTTTATTTTTTTACAATATCCACCAAGAAAAATCTGCAGAGTCAACCAGAGTGAATTGAAGGGGTAATAATACTTTCTGCAAAAGAGCAGTATAGCACTCCAAGAGCACATTAATCAGCTTCAACCCAGTGGCAAGTTCAGGCCAGGCAAGGCAGTGCAGTGGGGAAGCATCGGCCAGGGAGATCCAGACATCAGGGGTCTGATCCCAACTGTTTGCTCCTCTCCAGCCCCAAAGCCACCACCTTGTCCAGGTCATCAGCAGCTCCTGGCTAGATTCCTCACTGACACTCTTACCCATTTTCCCTTCCAAACCACTCTACAGTGGAGGTTATATTTTACAATATAAATTGGATCTTGTCACTCTCCTACTTAAACCCTTTAATAGCTTCCCATTTCATTTACAATAAAACGCCAAACCCTCAGCATGGCCTGGAGAGCTTTGCACCATCTGGCTCCTGCCTACCATTCTATCATCATCTCAATTTACTCTCTCCCTGGCTCACTAAGCTCCAGGCGCACACATCTTGTTTTATTCAGACCTAAGGATCTTTGCACATGCAATTCCCTCTGCCTAGATTGATTTCTTCAAGTCTCAGCCTAAGTATCACTTCACAGAGGTCTTGCCTAGGACCCCAATCTAAATCTGCTCTCATATTCATATTCATGTTCATTTCCATATTCATATTCTTTGTCAGCACACACTGTTTTCCGCCTTCATAACACATATCTCAATGTGTAATCAGAATGTTTTCTTTATTTGCTTAATATCTATTTCCCCCTCTGGAAAACTGCAGAAGACTATGGCATCCATGAGGGTAAGACCATGTGGGTTTTATACATCACAATATACCTATACATAGCACAGGGCCTACTAACACAACATAGGAAGAAAACACGTATTTGTTCAATGAACTGGTTTCCTATCTCTGGATTTCAGGTTTAATCTCTAAAATGACTGACCTAGAATAGTTCAGTGGTTGCAAGTCCAGAATCTCAGAAACCTAAGGGACTCATAAATAGAAATAGACACTTACAAGCTATCTCCAATTATTTCAATTGAAAATGGGGAAAGTATTTTTTAATAGATTATACATATTACCACTGTATACTAATAAAGATTGTTAAAATTTCATTTAAAAATATAATCTACACAAACTATGATAATGCAATTAACTTATTACCTGATATTACAATACACAAAAGAGAAGTAGAAATACTGATTAAATGGGGACGGTACACTTGTGATGTAAATATGGATTGTATGCTATATCCCAAATTCATTTTGGGATGTTCTCAGGGACAAGAAAGAAACTGAAACAGAAGTGCAAGGAACTGCCACTGTGACCAATAATGGGAGACCATCACAGGCACATCGATGAAAAATTCCATGGACAAATACATGAACCAGTGTTTTCAGACAAGAGCGCTCAGGCGATCCTCTCAAGGGTGACTACTCCAATTCCAGACACTAGTGTACACACGTACACACACACACACACACACACACACTGCTTCTCTCATAGCCAATTCCAAGAAGTATATGTCAGGGTTCAATGCACAGGGATTGATTGATCTAACCATAGCTAATGAC
This sequence comes from Canis lupus dingo, assembly GCF_003254725.2. Taxonomy (NCBI): domain Eukaryota; kingdom Metazoa; phylum Chordata; class Mammalia; order Carnivora; family Canidae; genus Canis; species Canis lupus. The sequence continues at coordinate 24,100,874 of NC_064276.1, forward strand.
TCTCCCAAACGTTGCAGAAGAGGCCAGTTTTACTTTACCACCCATAACCTATTTTAAAAAATCAAGATTCCCATTTATATCTGACACGTCCAAGTAACAAGAGACATGATTTGTTAACAAATAAAATTTTAAGTTGCGATATGTAAGTTTGGGAAAACAACTAAGGATTAAAATATATTTTACATTATATCTATGTCTTACAGAACCAAAAATAGAAAAGATTCATTTTGTATTTATTTCAAGCCTTGCCCATTGTTTTATTAAAAAATAGTTTAATTGTAAAATCTCTGTGTTTTGGGGGCACCTGGGTGGCTCAGTCAATTAAGCATCCAACTCTTGATTTCGGTTCAGGTCATGATCTCAGGGTTGTGAGAGTGAGTCCCACATCGGGCTCTACACTGGACATGGAGCCTGGCCATTCACGACATTTTGTGCATTTTTGTTAACTTCTCAGATTGGAATTCCTGTTTAACAAGGAAATATTTTAATGTTTTAGCACTTGATACTAGACCTCACCTAGGAAATGGTCCAGGTTTAGGTTTCTCATTTCTTACCAGTAACACTTTCCCCCTATTATTATTTTCCTTAGATGGGCTCCTGTCAGTTATCCTTGCCAAGTGGAAGTATCTCTAACTCACCATTTCTCAGAAGGAACACAGTCTCTATTAAAGGTCCCTGTCCACCTAATGCAGGTGTAGGGCTCATCTCCTGCCTACAGGAGACTGAATCTCAACATCCAACTACGAAAGCCCATGCCTGGCTGTAATCAAAACACATGAAATCAGTTCCTGCTCCTCTCTAAGAATATAAACTTTGTCTTCATTTCTGGCACCTGAGGAGTTCTCATCTTTGGTTTTGAGGTCAACTATACATTTTAATTTTTTTTCTGTTGTTGTTTTATTCTCTCCAGCAGATCCACCAATTTTTAAGGAGGAGACAGAGTCCTCTCACAGCTCAGATTACAAGAGTCAAAGTCTTATTTCAACATCAGTGTTTTTTATGTCTCCTGTCTTTAACACATGGTACATTATAGGGGTGACATTAAAACTGTCTCATATGCAAAACCATCATCATGGTTAAAACCATGCAATCACATAGAACAGGGTGTTTTTTGATGGATGAAGCCACGACCACACTATCTGATCCCTTCTAAGTGTCAAGTAGCCATTCATTCAGTAACTGAGAGCTACCAGGACCAGACACTATGTAAGGAGACTGACATATAATAGGTAGCTCATTAGTTATATATCCCCAAACAAATCCTCAAAGAAAAGTATTTTTGGAATAATTCATTCAATTACTTCAAGGAAAATAATACATATAAACAGGTATCATTTTCCCTAGAAGACTGCAACCCCCCACCGGGGGAAGCTATTCTTCTTCCCCCCGTCTCCATTTTACAGGTGAAGGAATAGGGCCCCAGTGCAAGAAAAATGACTTTTCTGGTGCTGCACATTCATCAAAATTCAACAAAATTCTCTCTTCTTAAAATAGCTTTTCTAAAAATGGAAAGATATGGACATAACTACTTTTACAGTTAGAAAGTAGGTAAATCCCAGATTACTGATAAGCATAAGTTTAGTAGATTTAAATTCAAAATTTCCAGAAGCAATACAGCAGGGATTCTTTTTTTCTTTCATTTTAGCAAAATAGCCCTCTAAGAACATTCTCCGAATGGCAGAAGTCTACATTCTGATTTTTAAGAGGTAACATTTATTTGTTCTTTCTTGTCTTATTTGTAATATTTCCCCTAACTCTACTGAACCAGAAATACCTCTCACCAGCTCCAATAATTCATACCTACCTTTCTCATATAATTATGTAATAAACACATATGTGTATGGCTATTTATTAAATATATAGATAAATACAAAGTATAGCATATATTCTGGGAATAAGCTAGGCAAAATGTCAAAAATGTCCCTTGATACTCTGATATCCACAACAATAAAAGAAAGAACTATGAAGAAAACTAAAAATGTTTTAATTCTTTTGGAAATATTCAGCACAACAATGAAACTTATAAACTGTTTACTTCTCAGGATGTTACATTTCTCACAAACACACACACACAAATTATTATGAATTTTTCTTAAATTTCACATACCTAAGGATACTGCTTTATTTACCCAGTTTAGTAATATTAATTTCCAGCCACTACACTTTGGCACCAATATCCTCTCAACAGAAGTTAACAGGATGAACAGAGTACCAGGAGTCAGAAGGTTTAGATTCTAGTCTTAGCTCTGCTATTTGGGCAATTCATTTCATTCTTCAGTTTTCTCACGTAAGATTAAAGAAGTTGCCTAGATGCCTGAGTGGCTCAGTTGGTTAAGCACCCAACTCTTGATTTTGGCTCAGGTCATGATCTCAGGGTCTTAAGATCAAGCCCCACATTAGGTTCTCTTCTCGCTCCCTTTCCGTCCGCCCCTCCTTCTGCTTGCACTCTCTCTTTCTCTCTGTGTCTCTCAACATAAATAAAACATTTTTTAAAATATTAAAGGAATTGGATTGTCAAGATCCTTTTGAGATATTTTATTCTATGGTTTTAAAACAGTAATAGTGGTGATTATAAGGCTTTTGACTTATGATTCTATTATGTTTTTGTCATTGGGTACCATGAAATACCCAGTTTTGAACAGATTCAAACACGACAGTAGTGTATAGCAGACACCTTTTGTAGCTCAGCACATGGGGGAAAAATCACCAGATATTAATAACAAGATTTAAAATAAATGCTGTACCAGAAATATGTGAGAACACTAAATCAGTTCCAATGTTAAACAAAAATAATTAATATCCACTAATAATTAAGTGGGCGATGTGTAGTTTCCATTCCAGGTGCCCCAGCTTCCCTTTCTTGTCTCATTATTAAGAATTACAACTGCCGGTGCTGCAGATAAACCTTTAGGCAAAGCATATTTCATCTGTTTGCTTAATGGACTGGTATCTACTTGGAATTCAGAGTTCTAGAACTTAATATTGGTTGCAAGATAATTTATGGTTGACTTCAACATCCTCTTTCACATCGGGAAAACTCTCAGGCTAATTCAAAGTCTAAAACTTCATTAACTTTCATTGACTTACATGAAACATAACAAACTACATTCTAGAATCCACCAAGGAAATAGAGGTGATGTCTTTTGGAGTAGAAATCCACAGACAAAATAACCTAAACAATAAAACCTTATGAGAAGGTAACAATGCTATTTCTAAAATGGTGTTTATGTCCAGAAATTCTATTTATGATAGTTTGATAGTAAAAAATAACCTGGTAAAACCAGCCCCCTAATTGTATAGTAAGGAATACAGTAGAACTTCGTTATTTTTTTTAAGATTTTATTTATTTATTCATGAGAGACAGAGAGAGGGAGAGAGAGAGAGAGGCAGAGACACAGGCAGAGGGAGAAGCAGGCTCCATGCAGGGAGCCCGAAATGGGACTCGATCCCGGGTCTCCAGGATCAGGCCCTGGGTGGAAGGCAGGCGCTAAACCGCTGAGCCACCCAGGCTGCCCTACAGTAGAACGTCTTAGACTTCTTTGAGCAACACTGTTGAAGGCAGCTACCCCACTTCCCCAGAACAGCATCCCCTCTCCCTCCTGGGCTAATAGCAATGTTCTAGACCAGAGCCAATGCTATCCAAAGACAATATAATGCAAGCCACATACATAGGTAATTTTACATTTTCTAGTAGTCATAATTAAGAGGGAGATAAATGGCTAAAATTATTTTAATAACATTTTATTTACCCTAATATAGCTAAAATGTGTAATCAACATAAAAATCATTTATGAAATTTATATTCTTTTTCTTCATGCTAAGTCTTCAAAATCCATTGTGTATTTTACAATTACAGTCCATCTCAATTCAAATTGGCCACTTTCAAGTGTTCACAAGCCACATTAACTAGTGACTACCATACTGAAAAGCACAAGTCTAGATGCTTGCACATATTGATAGACATATTTCTCCAAATAGCGACTAAGTACCTACTACATAAAGAAATAATTATTTCAGTGATGTAAATTCTTAGAACAAGGTAGAGTTAGCCAAAGACATGTGTTCTGAAAAATACATATCAAAGCAGATGCAAGACAAAAATTATATCCTAAGCCTGTTGCCTGCCTGCCTGCCTTCCTTCCATCTATTTAGACTAGTCCTTCCTTCCACCAATGCTCTGACCTTGGTACTAAGATATAAATACAAGTGTGAACAAGACAATTAGGGCTGGTGCCTTCATGAAGTTGACCCTATAGTGGGAAAGAAAGAACTTAAATAATTCTACAATTAGTTTATTACAAATATAAGAAGTCCTCTGAAGGAGTTCTGGCTGCTATGTAAGATGGACTTTATTTAGTGATAAGGGAGTTTCTGTGACTGAATATTCATGTCCTCTAATTCATTTGCTGAAATCCTAATTTCCAAGGTGATGGCATTAGGGGGGGTGCAGCCTTTGGGAGGTGATTAGGTCATGAAGGGGGAGCCCTTGTGAATGGGACTAGTGCCCTTATTAAAGAGGTCCCAGAGGGTCACCTTACCTTTTCAACCATGTGAGAATACAGAGAGAAGACGGCTCTCATCAGACAGTAACTCCATGGGCCATGATCTTGGACTTCCTAGCCCCCAGAACTATGAGTAATAAATATTTGTTGCTTGTAAGCCAACCAGTTCATTTTTGTTGAACAATCAGAATGGACTGAAAGAGGATCAAAAGTCAGGACATAATGCTGAAGATGAGTTCCAGAGAAAAGGACAGAATTAACTTAATAGAGCAGGTAGGTGAGAGAAAATGTAGGAAGTGATAACATTCCACACAAGGGCAGCAGTATAAAAGAAAAACTTCAAGGACAGGAAAGATTGTGAGGAGTTTAAACAATTGAAAGTGTGGCTGGAATTTAAAGACTAACAGTAAGATGACTCCAGATCATTCAAACTGTAACAGATCATGTTGGAAGAATCAGTGTAAAAGCAGGAGTCATGTGAGAAACTCCAGATGGAAAGACCAGAAGACATTGGTCTAACTGATGGTCACTTGCCCATCAATTAACCACTGATGCAGTGGTTTATCTCTACTGAGACTGGCCAGCCCTTCCCCATTTATGCCAACACTATAGAATTTCAAATGTGCAATTTTAAAAGCCTAATCATCACTATACAAATCTAGCCTTTAATTTTATGTACCTTTGTCCAAGAATAATAGACTTTCTTTCCTTACCAATTATTAGTGTGGTCTTCTCTATTCCTGGAGCAATAACAAAATGCATTGCTATTAAAAACAAAGCACAAAGTTATTCAAAGCAAGCAATAGAATTATTTTTACTCCTTTGCTATTTCTAACCTAGAACAAGTAATCAACCCGAATAAATTATAATTATGTGACATTTATAATTCATAATTATATAATTTATATGGATTATTTCCCAACTATATTAATCCAATACATATAATTATAAAATTTGGATTATGAAAATCTCCCTGTAGAAGGAATGCCCGTATTTTGAACTTTTAACTTTTGTACAGAATAACAGAAGGACATGTAAAAGTTTTAAGTTCAAAGATGATATAATCTAGGCCATAATTTGCAAACTCAGTAGACACTGCATGAGAAATGACGGAGAGAAGCAGAGGCAGGGATAGAAGTGAGAAAACAACAACTGTAACAATAGTAGCCCAATCAAGAGATATCAGATGTACATGAGAGAGTTCTACAGACAGAAAATGGTTTAAGATGTAAAATTGTCTTGACTTTGTTATTAATTGCATGTGGGCAGAGAAGGAAATGTGTGGGAGGGCAGTAAAAATAGAAAGTGGAAGTATGGAACCATGGCACAGCCTGAATTTTCTTACCAGAAAATAAAGTACATACTTAACTGATGTTTGCCTCCCTGCAACATGACATATACTTCCCAACATGGCGTGAAAGCTGTAACTCAGAGTTCATACTTCTCTGACGTAATATAGACTCTTCTTAGGAGCTACATTGACCACTGAGCATAAGGTGTCTCTGTGAGATATTAGAGAGGAATGGGGAACTGCATATATTAACCTGTATCCTCACTCTTCTGTATACTCTTTGCACTGATCATATGCTGCTGTGAAAGTAAAGCATCAGGTAAAAAGACAATTTTTAAAAGTGATCATTCTTCCCAGTCTTGGAATGCAAATAAACATTTGTTGTCAGAGCTACCTTAACATGTCAAGGATGAGTCCAAGGTTTCCAATTTAAACCAGATGGATATTGGTGCCATTATCTGAGAAGAAGAATATAAAAGAAGAACAAATTTGGGAGTATGTCTTCAAATTTAGTTTGGGATATTTTCAGTTTGAGGCACCAAGTGGAAATTTGGTGTACAGGTTTACAGCTTAGAAGAGAGGCCTGTACAAAGTCCCGAGTGCTACCAAAAGGTTGTGTAAATGAGGATTGGAAAATATCCACTTCATTTAGTAAATTGCAAGTCATTAGTGGCCATGGAAAGAGCAGTTTTGTTGGTGATGACAGTAGAAGCTGGAATAGAATAATATGAAGTGTAAGCGAGGGGTGAAGAAGAGTTGACAATAAATATAGAGAATTCTAAGTTTGAACATGAAGAAAAGTAAGCACCTGACAAAGGACTGGGAATTGTGATGAGGTAGTCTGATTGTTTTAGAAAGATTAGGCCTGTTAAATCAAAAACAGCAAGAATCCAAGAGAGAGGAGCTAAAGTATGTTTCCTATGAAGGTGGAAGGGTATGAAATTTAGAACACAGGAGATTGGTTTTGGCTAGAAGAAAAAACAACTTCATTGTAACAGAAGGAAAGAAGGATAGAACAGATGTCATTTTACTTATTCAGATGCAAAAGTGTTGAGGAGTTCCCAAATATGGCGGCTCCTCTTCATAGCAGGTAATTCTCCCCCAAGATTTCCAGTACATATGTGAGAATTCTGGGGCGGGGGGATATATATATATATATATATATATATATATATATATATATATATATATGTATATATATTCTTTTAAACTATACTGAATATCTACTGAGTAATGGCTTTATCACTGAGTCACCACAGGTTTCCCATTGCCAAGCTCCAGGGGTGCCATTCAGAGCACCATCTGCACAGACTGGAAGGCCAGCTACTTGTGTATTTCTAAGGCAGACTAGAAGAACAAAAAGGGACTGCCTTAAGTGTCAGGAAAAAAAAATCGACTTGATTCCCAATTCTGTAACTTTTGGGTAAGTCACTTGCCTTCTCTGTTTTATAATGATTTGAGGAAGAGGAAAGAAGAAACAGCTTTTTAGGAAGCATGTACAAAGACACAAATATGAAAAGGCTTGTCATATTTAATGCATTTCATTGTGACTGTGACAATGTGTTCCTATAATGTTCTAAGCACTATGCACTGGAATTGTATGTGAAGTATCAAGTGTTGGGATCCTTCTTTTCCAATTTTTTTTTAATATTATTACATGGTAATAACATATCCTAAATCTGGGTAAATTTTATTCTGATATAAATCATTCATATATATATGTGTGTGTGTGTGTGTGTGTATATATATATATATATATATATATATATATATATCCATCCTATTTGTTCCATGAAATCCATTTCTAAGGTAGGTTTTATTCAAACTCACTTCTAATATTCGTAGGGCTCAGGGCAAGAGAATAAATAGAGACTCTTCTACCATATGTGTAATGTTTAAATTTATAAATCAAGGAAACTTCAATAAAACATTTAGTTTTGTTTTCTGAAAATTATACCTTCTTAATGAACCAAAGTCCCAGAATCAAACTTAAATTTCTTGGGCTTCTCAGAATCTTTTTTTCAAACAGGACAATACTGGGAGAACTTGCCTCCAAGCTTATATCTCAGTCCTCTGCTCTTCCCACCCCCCAGCTTCAGAGGTGTGCCATCCACATCTCTTGCAAACAGCTTTGATGACCCTTCAAACCTACAGGTATACCCCCTTCAGTGCAATTTGCCCTTGGCAGAGCACAGACTCTGGGGCAAGGCCGACAGAGACCCCAGTTAGGGGCTCAGTGTTATTAGGTAGGGAACTCTAGGATTCTCAATATCCAGAATGTGGTATAGAATGAAGAAGCAGCATGGGCTCCAGGTGGATATGAACTCTTTGTGCCTTGGACTCTTTGCTCCATGGAGAAAGAATAGCCTTGAGGAAAGCGAGAGTGGAGTCTAGGACAAAGACCCTGCTTCTAAGAATTAGAAGACTCATTTGTATTCTTATTTGATTATTTTAACATTAAGGTAACTGGGACTTACTGAAGTAACTCCCTGTTACTCAGTCCAATTTCTAGTATGTGGTAAGCTTGCAGTATTGGCTGAATCAACGATGAATAAATGACAATGACATCCATCTGCATAATGACATAGTCTGAATATGAACATGGTTTTCCTTGAACTAATTCTACAGTTCTCAGCTGCCTGAAATACATATTGCTATGTGAGTTTTACATGGCTCTAGATACTCTTTTTGATAGTTCATTTATTTACACATTTATGTCTGAATTATGTCTGTTAGTGTGTAAGTATACATGTACATATGTGCATACACACACACTATATGCTAGCTGCAGTGTATCTTGGGAACATGTCTTAAATATGATGTGTGGCAATGGCTGTTTCAGTTCTATTTCATCATTTAATTTTTCCCTGCACAAATCTCATCTGTTCTAACTTCTGACTGATTTATGACCCAGGGATGCAATGAGTATATATGTCACCCTCCAAAACAACATTCAAATCACATCAAATATTATTTCTCTCATTTACTTAAATTTAATGTAAATATAGAGTCCTATAACTCACTGAAATTCAGAATAAAAGAGAATGTGAAAGTTAAAGGAAGGCTCTGATGCAATCATTATTAAGAGTGATTTATGTAATTTTTATTTTTTTCTATTTTTCCTTTTACATACACAGCAATGCATGAATAGAAACAGCTGTATAAAGAACACAAATTGAAAATAACCGAGTAAGGGCAGAAATGAAACTATTTCCTATCTACTCAATAAAGAGGCTACTAAGAGAGACAATCCTATGTAAGGCAAAGAATACTGGATTAGAGTCAAAAGTGGTTGCGGGAGTGGTGTGGGGAGGGGAGAAGATATTGACTACTTATAAGGTTCTAGTGCCTTTATATATTTTATTGTTTTCCACAAGGTGGATACTAACCAGTCTGGTGCCCCCTAATCTCTAAACACTGCAGATGGTTATAGTAGCTCCTTACACGGCATCATAGAATTCTGTAACAATAATATGAATAACAATGATATGAATATGACAAAGGGCAATTGTTAGCAGGGATCTGCATTGTGTTTGAGAAAGAATACAGAGAAATATCCACAGTGCTCCTGTCTCAGACGTGGGATGACTGCACTGCAAATCCAAGGATCGTAATCAGATCCCATTATTATCTGTGAATCAGAACGTGCTCTGGCATGCCTGCCTGTGGGAAAGCCCCACAGAGAAGCTGGTTAATATTTTATGATGATACCTCAGAGGAAGAAGTCAAATGACATCTCAGAATTGGCCTTTTTGTGATTTCACAGAATAGATATAACAAGTGTAAGACCAGTGAAGAGTTACTCAGAAGCATAGAATTCTAGGGTTCAAATGAATTAAAAGTATATCTTACCATTTTGTTAGATGAGAAAACATCCAATAGTAACTTTTTTTTAATGTTAGGAGAAGGAAAATGATAAGAAAACTAATTCAAAACGCCAAGTTCTACTTAAATAATCTTTGATACATTTTTAATAGATTTTAGACCTTACTTCATCTTTTCAATAAATCAGAATAGCTATTTTCAATAATTAGAGTAACAAAATAAAAATGGCATGACTTTAAAGTTTGTTGCTACTCTCAATTATTTTATATAGTTGAAAGTACACAAAACATAAGTGCTTATGAAAATAAGCAAAGATAAAGACAATTTAAAACAGTGCAGTAGAATCTCAACTACAGAAAATAAATTGTTTTACTGGAAGACATCAGGATTTATACTGCATTTTATTTAAAATATGTAACAGTATAGAAACGGACATAAATGATGCTCTTTTGTCTAGTGAAATGTAATGATATGCCAAATATTGTACTAGATGTCATGGAGGCTACAACTAGAAACTATGCATTAAAAAGAACCCAATCTTCCAATCTATTAAAGGATGTATGTGACTTATAAAGATAAATTTTCCACATAGTGATAACTAGGATAAGCATTGGAAATACATGGAGTACAGAAGGAAAAATAAAAATTTAAAAATTAATGCCATTTGTCTTTAATTAAAACCATCATAAATTTATTCCTATTTTTAGATAGTTCATATTTTTATTGAATTTCGATTTGCCAATAGATAGTTCATATTTTTGAAAGCATCTTGCTATATGTTGTCAGAATGTGAAACACTCTATAACTAAGTACTCAAGTTTGCAAAATATATTTTGCAAATTCAGGTTTTCAAAAAATAAAACACATGAAATAGAAAAAAAAAACAAAATGAGTGAAAGCTTTTACTTATATCTCAGGAAATATAAAAGTAGTGTCAAAATTTTGTCATTTATTAGAGTCTGATGTCTGTGACACCCAATTATTGAAAAAAAAGTTAAAAATTAAGAAGGAGAGAAAGACACAGGAACAAAAAAAAAGAAAATCTTAAAAAGAAACAGAACTGAATGGCTGAGAAATGTGAAAAGACTTAATTTGACAATATCTATTCTACACTTTTCCCCTGAGGCCTGGGACCATCTGTACTGCACATTTCCTCAAGGGGATGTCTGGGAACTGCTTACATATATTTTAATGCTATTCCTTCAGCTTAAGCACTTCCTCTTTTTTTAATCCTAGATTTTAAAAAGGAAATGAAGCATTCCTAGTGCTTAATGTTTAATTGATTTCATAAAGTTAAAAGAAGCAAAAGACAAAACTTTAGATCAATTCCATCTTATTTTGGTTCTTTTTTTTTTTCTTATTTTGGTTCTATACTTAAAATCAATTTTAAGTCTTCACTTCATCTAACAGATTAATAAACAGGCATTCTCTTATACGTGTGTTAAGTTTAAGACTCACATTTCAAGATGTATTATTTCTGTGAGTGGTTATAAACCACAGGTGCCAAGTACAAGCTACAATTAGACTAGAAGAGAGCAGAATATTCAACCTAAGGAACAAATGATGAAATGAACATTATATGTCGATTAAAATCGTCACCCATATTATCTGGGCAACAAAAAGAACAAAGAATTACCTATATTTAAATATCATATTCTAAGGTTCTCATTTCAATTTCAAAAGAGTTAACCTAAACTAAGAAAGGTGCTATGATAAGTCAGGCATATAAAGAAGAGCTGTCTCCTAGGCCGAGTCAATCACTGACACAGTTTCCTTAGTTTATGCAAAACATTCCAATGTCTATGATTTTCCCTTCCATAGAACACATCCCAAATGGCTGCTTAAACTGCAAACTACATGAGAAATATAAAAATGGAGGGATGGGGAAAAGCCTTTTTGTACCATGTATTTTTGAGTATCAGCAACTGCTGGGACATGCAGTCCTATGGTTTCCTATCTCTATTCATTTCTTCATGTGCTTACTGCTCACAATGACTTTCATTGAAATCCTTCTCATCTTCCCTGCCCTGGCTCAAATGCCACACTCAGAGTGCGGAAGCTGTGGATAAACGCACTCAGAGAGGATAAAGAACAGATGGAACAAGACCTCAGGAAGCCATAGTCCTTTTCAGGCCACTTAAAGATGCTTTTGAAAGCAATTGGGAAACTACGAAGTTTTTATGGGGAAGCTGCATACTATTTAGCATGTTTTTTTTTTTTTAATTCTGTGTAAACTATGATCAAGGAGCCAAGAAAAGAGAAGTTGAGACATCAGGTAGGAGACTTTACAATATTCCAGGCTAGAAGAAAATCTCGGCAGTGACAGAAGGGATGGGATATACATAACATGGAACGAAGATTGTCAGTTCATCTGAGGGTTAGTGACTGTACCTGATTCATCTTACTATCCCTTACTTTCCCTTACTGTCTCCAGTTAGTGTCTCATGAATAAATGAGGGACTAAGACCTTGCAGAGATCAAACTCCTGAAATACATGATCAGATGTGACATTAAAGAGGATATGAGTTGAAGGTAAGTGGGGTCAGCCTGGCAAACAAGAAGGTTGGCATTAATGAACTACTAAATATTGTATTTGTTAAGTTCCTACTTGGTGTCACAAGTAGTACCATTCACCGAGATGGAAAACTCAAGATGCAAAGCAAACTGAGATCTGAAGGATGATAATAATAAATTCAAGATGAGGGAGGATGCGTTTCAGTTACCACTAGAACCACATGGAGGCATCTAGCACACTGTTAGATATTTGGATGAAGAGCTCAAATGTTAATTTGTGAGTAAGAACTATAGAAAAGACAGATGAAGTCAATAAATATGAGCCCATTCAAGGAGAAACCATAGAAGAGAAAGGAGAAACAAACAAACAATAACCAAAAAAACCCAGGAATACCTCTATAGAAGATCTCATTCAGCAAACACTACTATTCACAAAGATGACCATGCTTTCATGGATTTAGCTGTCAAGTTCAGAGTCTAGCAGAAGAACAAAAACTATTAGAAACAATTTCAATAAATGTAAGTTTTACGATAATGGTATCTACAGAGTAAGTGGGTACATAAAGGAGAAGGTGGAGAATTTAACTTGGGAAATAGATCTGAATGATGAACAGGGCTTGCGCAAACACAGGAGGGCAAAAGGAACTACTGTCTTGGGACCAGTAAAATGTATGTCTCTTCATTACATTAGTGCACAGACTGTAACAGCAAAATTGCAAACAAAGATATGCTCAGAACTCTCAAAATTAAACACAATAAGGCCTTGGAGCGTATAGCTTACGTGCTGTGAAACCTACCTGTGAAAGGGTCTGAATCAATCCCGATGAGGTCTAGACCAACTGGAGACTTAATTTAGAATGCAGACAAAAACCTCTTATGAAAATCCTAAGAGTTTGGTTAACATTAAAAAATAATAAATTCCCTACTGTGAAATTATAAAGTTCTTTTCTCAAAGCACATTAAAAAACAGCAGTTGCAAGAACACTTAACCAAATATTACTGTGCAGAAGGATAAAGTGACCTCCTAGAAGCCTCACAGAAATTCTAATCTAAACTGAGAGTATTTTACTCCAGGTTTATCAGACCAAACCTGGATTATTATGTGTGATTCTAAGCAACACCCTCTACAATGATATTAATAAATTGGAAGTTCGTCCAGAGGCAGAAACTCAGTTGCATGACATATAGTGCTGTAAATTCTTTTAAGAATGTTAAAACAAAACAAAACAAAACAAAAAAAAACAAAAAAAAAAACTAAAAGTGACTTTGCATTAGACTTCAAATTTAGGAAACAGGCCATGCTTATTTTTGGTGAAATAACATGGTCAATGGTTAAAAGAGAAAACTCAATTTCTCATGTAAATTGTAACCATACTACACCGATTTTTTAATGGAAAAAAAAAAAAAAAGAACTTGAGAACTCTTAAAGTGTTGAAGGAAAAAGCTGGTGTACATGTGAAATTCTTGATGTTTGTACCTTCCACTAACACACAACCTCAAGCTAAAGACCTGTTTCTTTTTTTCTGTTGCCCCACACCATAGTGCTAGATAAATTATAATTAGACAATGGGTATGTATCAAATAAATGTACAAAAATGTAAATAAACAAACCAGGGGATAGGTTCAGAATATTAAAGTATCACGTAAGTTACATGACCTTTAAAATCACCCATAATCCTCAGACTCTCTGATTACAAAATTAATGGGTAAAATTATGCTTTTAATTCTACCTATATCCTTTTTCATCTAAGACATGGTATAGAGCTGAATCAGGAAAATTTCCCCTGACAAACTCAGATCTCCCAAAGGATCAAAATTATATATTCTGTATACAATATTCATATATCTATGAAGATGACTTTACCTATGGATGTTCATCAAGCATCACTGAGTACTCCCTCCTCTCCTCCACCATGAGGAATAATTTGCATTTACCCTTGTCATTACCAGTAAATTAACTGCCTTCACTGGTTTTGTTAGGTCTCATGTCATTCGTAAGATTATTCATTCAACAAATATATTTTATGCAACATCTATGTGTCAAGCATTATGCTAGGTTTTGTCTTTTAGTGTAAAATAGGTTAATAACCATGTTCTATATAAGAATAAACTCAAGAAATGACTTTATTAGCCCTGTGTTATAATCAAATAATAAACCAGCCAGTAATTCAATAGAACTTACTTTCAATCTCAATTCATATTTATATAGAGAGAAATAGTCCCATAAGAGGCCTCCAAATTGTTTCTCTAAAGACTCTTCACATTTGGTAAACACTGTCAGGTAGACTGTACTGATTGTTACAACATTCTCTTTAGAAACAAAAAGATCACTTCTCACGGAAGGGTTAAAGTTGACTTTCTGTTAGACATTAAATGAAGGAACAGGCCAACTTATTTTTGGTTAAGTAACATGATCAATGGTTCAAAAGATAAAACTGAATTTCCTCTTATTGCAACCATACTGCACAGATAAAGAAATGGAAAAAAACTAAAGAAGAAAAAGGTCAAATACCAATAATACCTATGAGAACAGATGATGGGTGATATACCTAAATGAAACTCACAGAAACTCTAAACTCTCATTTTAGGCAATATTTTAATTATACCCTTTGTTTCTACATCTTACAGTTTTACCACTAATGAGCACAATTAAATTTCACCAACTGTCCATAATACAAATGTGATGATTGCTAAGAGTACGTCAAACCTGATAGTTACTAAATGTTGGTTTCTTCCTTCCTTAATTGATGAAGTCTCAGTATAAAATGTATCAAAAAGACGTACTCCAAGGTCTGGGAAATACAAAAACTTGATAATTAAGGCATAACTTCCTTCTCTACTGACATTCTAATTCTTATGGCATCCTACACTTTACCATATTTCCACTGCTTAATTTACAATTGTTGTGAAATACGATGTTTCACATTAGCTTATTCAGAAATAAGTCTTCAATTTTCACTCAATATCATAGTTCCTTTTCCTGACTATTTTGTATTGTTATCTTCTCTTTAAAACTACACTAGTAAATACGTAAATATATTTTCCATTGAAACAAATTATGTTTCCACCATCTTATTAGATTCCTTCAATGCTGAAGTCCAAGCTTATGTAATAGTCTATCTTGAATGTCTAATGAATTACTAAAAACTAAAATAATAAAGGAAAATTTAAAAATGCAGTCAATTTGTATTCAATTAAATTAATGGGTCTAAGAACAAATAAGTAGAAGAGAACAGTTAAACAAAATATGTTTGTTCATTTTTTTGCTATTCCATTTAATATAATACCAAATCTTCCACAATTTCATATCCAATGTATCATTAAGCTATTTTCTTATATCTGATACACAGATATCTTAGAATCTTAGAATCTAACCAACTGTCCCTATAAGTATTAACATCAGAAACATACATCGAGAACAATAAAACTGAAAGGGATCTCAGAAACCATCTAGGGTAAGTCTTATTTTTCCAAAAATGAGGAAATTAAGCTGAAGGGAAGAAAAAAGATTCCCCCAGGTCCAAAAGACCCTGACTCCAAGGCCAATGTTATTTCTATAATTCTATGTTACCTAAGACTGGATTGAAGACCTGTTTTTCTCTTATCTTCTTAAGTAAGAGCCTGTGTTTCAAACCAAGCAAAAGAATAAATAACAAGAATTGTAGCATACACAGAAGACTTACTTAATGTTGCTATCAATAGCTTTAAAAGAAAGAGGAGAGGAAAGAAAAGCCAATGAAGTAATAAAGAGTTGACAGAAAAAAGCTTTTCCATTAGACTCAGTCAATACTGTATTCCCCCATCACTTAGGGTTTCACCAAGGAAAGTGAAACCAGAGTGAATAGGTTTCCTCAAGGGTATTTAACACTAAAATGATTTGTTGTTCTCATCTGTAAATGTAAGGACCGGACATGACTGAATTTGAAATCAATGACAAAGGTTATTCTTCATTAACCTAACATTAAAAAACCAAAACCAGGCTACACATCCACCTCCCCTCAGTGTCTGGATCAGAGATATAAAGTAATATAAAGATGCTCCCTCTGTTAGCATTCCCATTGAAACTTCTCCCTTTATATGTGGTTACCCTGCTGGTGAAGAAAATGGAGAAAAGTATATACTTAGTGAAACAGGAGAGGCAACTGGGATTTGGGTTGTAGAGAAAGGGAAGACATGAGATTCTTCATATTTATCTAATGCTTTATATCAAATAAAAATGGATTGATGATATTTTTTCATTTTAATATCAAATCAAAGGAAAGTGATAGTACCCTAAAATACGAATTCATTTTCTTGCTCAGCATTTTCACATTTGTGCAGAAATTCTGCTGAAGCCTGATTACTATTGATGCCATGAGCACATTAGTCACCAATGGAATTCAGTCTGTTTTGATGAGTTATTTCTGACCACCTACTATGGAGAGAGCATTGCCTTTTTCCTACAGGAACTCCGATTCCAAAGGGAGAAACGGGTACTTATACAGTAATTACAAGACAAGACAGACTGAACTATAGACAACAATACAGGTACAAAGTGAAATGAAGCCTGGGGCAGGCAGTGATTCATTCCACCCAAGAGGATCTCAGAAGATCTAGCAGAAGAGATGAGAGTTGAGCTGGGTTTCAAATAGCAGACAGTGTAGCAGAGTAGATAAATGAGGGGCCAAGTGGGGGTAAGTCAAAGATACGTGTAGAAGTTAATGTCATCCCTTGTGGAAAAAAGAGAAAACGACAACTATAAACAAAAGGAACTTAAATGGATAGATGTGGCAACTATCCCATGAATGTCAACAACACTGTGGAGTTGACCAGAACACTGTGTGAGGGGAGATGAAGAAATAGCCCTGATTGTCCAGCTTATTCATGTTGGCATTATATAAGTAAAACAGCATGCCTTCAACCAGGCTTTGAACCCACACAGCATTTTTAAAAGACAGATTGTGGCTAATTTTTTTAAGTAAGGAATTATTGTCATTTTTCTTGAAATATAGACATTAAAGGAAAAACCGTCCAAAAGAACACAACAAAACCACTTGGAACGCAGTAATACAAATCTAGCCAGAGTTAACAAATCTTAATTATATATTGCCCTAAAGGAAAAGAACAGGGTCTTCCTCATATTGCTGAATCCCGGGCCCAAGGCCATGACAAACAGATAGCGGGAAGGTATCTGGCAATATAACTCAATTATAGATATTTAAAACCAACCACCCACATTTAAATTGCTCAAGACAAAACAAAAACAAAACAGGTGGACAGATCTTTCTACCAGTATTGACAATGTACCCCTGGAGACAGTAAGACATAGGCGTATGCTGAGTTTCAGTCCTCACTGCCCTTCGTAGTTGTATGACCTGACTTACCCCTTTGGAGTTTCAGTTCACTCCTCTGTAAGGTGGGTGATTATCATTAGCTCTGATGTTTTCCAAATCAAACCTATCAAGACTTTAAGTTGTATACTCCATTAGGTAGACGCTTCCCTCCCAAGGCAGACATCACAGATACTCATTCTCAAATGCAGTTGTTTAATGGCATGAGACAAAGTACCTAACAAAGTACAAATTCTAACAAGAATTTTTATCAGAATTTGTGGCATTTCTTTGATTCAAATAATGAACCAAGGTACATGCACTTTGCTGCTCTCCAGCCCTTGCAGGTATATCTGTCATCTCCATGGAAAGAAGCCGAATGTGTCTGCTCAGCCTAAGAAAGAGAGTGGGCAGTACTATGGTTTAGGTGAAAATAAGAAGTGGGCCAAGGAATCTCTATCTTCAGGTTCCCAACCAATATGGTAGTCCAATTAGCAGAACCATAATCAAATGAAACTCGAACTCAATATCCATGTTGTAAACCAGAAAATGCAGTTCAGGAATCTCAAAGAAGGACATTATGTGGGAAAACTGGGAAAAGCATGATTTTGAAGTAAGTTTCCTTCTTGGCGCTGCTTTCCTCATGGTCTACTGGTGGAGAGAGAGGAGGAGTCAGACCTCTCAAGATATCAGAGCTGCAAAACGTGAAGATACCCCAGCCAACATGCTGCTAACTACTTTCCTGAGCAAATGCTACAAAGGATAATGGCCCTGGGGCCTAATAGGGAGACAGGGTCGGCAAGAAGGCAAACAGGTACCATGTCCACTGTTCTGAAGAGAAAACAAATCTTCAGTCTCCCTAAGGGATACTCCATGAGGAAAGAACTACAGAGGAAGCCTGGGTTCCTATCAACTTGACTTCCTTTCCCAGAATTCTGGGCTATCATCATCTCATATGCCACTCACCCTTCACCTTGTATCTACTCTCTCATTGCAAAATCCCACTGCAGTCCTCCTTGAAACAGTAAAACATGACAACCTAGCTTTAACTCTCTCCATAGCAGGAAACTTGAAATTTGAGATCCTCTTTATTTTCCACCATTTTTTATTAATTACTCAGACACCAACTAACGTTTTCTGTTCCGACTTCTTTATGTGACTCTGGATGGCTGTCCTTTCTTAAAGTCTCCTCCTTAACAGGATATCACATACGGGATGGATATTATATAGACAGCTCGGCTAGAGTTATTTGTCTAAAAACAGAATCTAACACTTATTCTAACCAGGTAATTTGAATATGGATCTCTACTTTTGGTACTTACTTACATTTTGCCCCTGGTTCTTAATTATTTGAGGAGTATTATCTGATTCTAGGGCACTGTGAAGGTAATCTGGGTCATCTTTTGAATGCTCAAAATTAAAATAAAACATTTAAGTCACCAGTAGTAACAAAAGAATCTTCCAGAAATTTTTATTTTTTTCTTTTTATAATAACTTATACAAGCTCACAGTTTTTCTCTCTTGAATCTTTCATACATACTTCATTTCAATTTCTGTTTTGGCCTTAGGTTTAAAAAAATCTTCAACACTGCAGCACACTGGATTTAATTCCTAATCCCTGAAATAACAGAATGGGCCCAAACTGGGGTCAAAAGAAATCAAGACCAATACTTTAGAATCAGATACGTTTAATAGCACATTACAGGTTATTAAACCATGGGATGCAGTTAGGAACATCCTAAATAGCGACACTAGGAAAAGTTTGTATAATTCCTGTGTAAGTAAAAAGCAGAGAACAGAGGAGTGTCATGTCCCCAGTCATGACTGTTTCTCCTGCAGGGAGGGGAGCTATGCAATGACCTTGCAAGCTAAAAAGGCCCTTAGATGTCCTTTCATAGAGTTTCCTTGTTTTTTTTCAAAGAAAGAAACAGGTCCAGGGGTGCCTGGCTGGCTCAGTCGGTGGAACATGCAACTCTTGATCTCAGGGTTGGGAGTTTGAGCCCCACATTGGGTGTACAGATTACTTAAAAATAAAAATCTTTAAAAAAAAAAGAAAAGAAGGAAAGAAATGGGTCCATTTCCAGTGCTGGCAGAGTGGGGGGGGGGAAATAGACTAGGAAAAACAAACCTGAGTTGAAACCACCATCTACATACTTCCCAGACTTGTAAACCTGAGGAGTCTCATCCAGGCTGGCTAGACCTCAGCATCATTTTGTGACAACAGGAGATACTAAGGAGAACCCCTCTTCCTCTGGGGTTTGCTATAAAGGTAAGATTCGATGAGTCGGTATGTCAATTACTTCTTTACCAGCAACTAAGAAATTACAGTGACATGAGCAGGATGCTAGGCACTGAGAACCAGTGAGGACCAGGGCCCAGCTCCCATCTTTAGGAACTCATATGCTCATCACAAACAGACCACATTCTGTGGCTCAGACTTTGGATGCTATTTAATACTTGACAGCTTCAACGACAAGCAAAAAGAAAGGATCATCATTATGATTTAGAGTACACAGTTTCTAGAGATTATAAATATGTTCCTAAAGGCATTAATGAATAAAATATCTTATGGCCCTTTTCGTTTAAGGCCCATGAGATATGAAATGATAGGACTGGAACAGTTGGTGGTTCTCATCCCTGGCTGCACTTCAGAATCACCTAGGAGGTTAAAAACAAGCAAACAAAACTGATGACTGATGTCTGGGCCCCAGAGGAGACACAGTAAGTCAGATTTTCTGGGTGTACAGTATTAGTACATTTTAAAAATCTCACAGGTCATTTCATTTTGCAGTGATGTTGAGAAATGCTGGCCCATTTAAGCTCTGAGCTCTCACACCTTTTGAGTAGACTACAGACAGATCCTATTTGTCTCATATCATTCTTCTCTAGAAAACTGAGTTTGGTCTTAGGGCATAGGGCTCTCTCTACTGACCCCTGAGAAGTCATTTAAAAAGACTATAAACACTTAAACTCCAATTAAGAGACATTAACAACAGTATGATTAGAAGCAGGGAGCCAGGGAATGTATAAATACCACAAACTAATCAAATGACTAACATTGGGCAGATAAAATAAGGAAGACTACAAAGACTACTTTCAGGCTCACTTGATGATGCAAAGACTAAAGAACTTAGCTTAAATTCACATGTGAAATCCACCTAGGTGCCACACTTCTGAAAGCCACATTGAGGACATATTCAGGACTGAACCAGGTTAAAGGCCTTTGAAAGCCCATTACAAACATTTTGTTTTAATTGTTAAAGACTAGAAAGATTACCAAGGCTTTCTAATCTCTTAAATATTTTTCTCTGCCTAAAATGCATTTTGCTTATAGGATTACCCTTGCAAGGTAGTAGCTCTAGATCAATGGTGGTGGGTGAGTATTCTAAAACACTTCCTTGACAATTAAAGAATAAAATAGATAGGCTTTTACAGATGGGTAACCGTGATCTTCACCGTAGTGTAAAATTATTAAACAATAAATGATAACATGACTCAAATTTTCACCATAGCATTCTATAGTGCTTTGTAGTTTGGGAATGGCATTATTCAATGCATATCAATCCTGCTTCTCTCCTAGATCCCCTCCATCTCAGCAAAGCTACCACTCACTACTGAATTGTTTATCTAGGAATCATCCAGACACCTCATTTGCTCTTGATTCAGATCTACCTATTATCAGGCTCTGCTGGTTCTATCTCCCACTCCCCTTGTCATAACCAGCGCGACTGCTAGAAGGTTTCAGGTCAACATAATCTATAGCCTAGACTAGTGGTTCTCAATCTTATTGGTCTCAGGACCCTTTTACACTCCTAAAAATTACTGAGTACCCCCCGCAAAAGCTTCTTTTTATGTGGCTTATATCCCTTTATGTTCTTTCTTTATGTTTACAATGTTTAGAACCTACAAGAATGTTCAAATATTTATTTATTAAAAATAACAGTAAGCTCATTAAATATTAATAATATAGTATGTTTAAATTAAATGTAACTATAATTTCCAAAAGAAAAAAATTTTAAGAAGTAGTTTATATGCTTGCAAATGCCTGGATTAATAGAAATCACCTGGATTCCTAAATGTGTTTCTGCATTTAGTCTCTTGCAATATGTTGTTGTGGTTGAAATATATAAAGATAACCTGGCCTCACACAGACACGTGGTTGAAAAGGGAGGAAAATTTTAATAGCCATTCCAGATGATAATGGATATATTATGTAATCTCTGGAAAACTCCACTGGACACTTGTGACAGGATGAATGACAAAAGTAAATAATCAGTATTAGGAAATGTTATTATGAAAATAGTTTTGACCATGCGGACCCACTAAAAGGTTTTCAAGGAGCTCCCAGGGCCTTTGCACCACACATTGAGATCTGCTGGCCCCGACTTATGCCTTAGCCTCCTTATGATTCTTTAGCTTCCTCTCTGGCTCTCCTGCAATCCGTTCTCCTCTCCAAAGCCAGACTACCCATCTAACTATGCAGATCACATTATATCAGCCCCTATTTCTGACTCTTATGGATCCTAGATTAAAATATAAAATCCCTCACAACTCTGCCTTTGCTATGTTTTCCAATATTACCTGTACCCCTTGTTCTTATTATTCAATCTACACTTCAATTCCCTCTCACCTCGATCTTCACCAAAGTTGTTCTATTCTGCCTTGAACATCCTTCCATCCCTCTCTGTCTGCCCTATTCTTTAGAATTCAGCTCAAATGACTCAGAGAAATGTTTCCTAACCGAATGCTAGAGACAATACCTTCATTTTTCAAATCAGGAAACCAAGGTTAAAGATATTAAGAAAGCTGCCTAAAGTTCTTACAAATAACGTATCCAGAATACCCAGAATTTGAGTTCAGATCCCACACCAAAGTCCGTGTACTTAATCACTCTGTTACATCATCACTTAAACAGTGACTAAAAAGACAAGTAAGACAAAACAGGCAGACTAAATCCTACCGGGTTCTCCTGACCTTGGTATTAACCTCTTTACATTTATAAACATCTGAAGCAATTGTTTATGCTTTCAGTCAAGAAAGCCTGCCCCTCTGGACCCAAGTCTCCTGGCAGCGAGGACTTAGGTGCCCCAAGAGACACCTCTTGACATCTCTGAGGCTCCTGGCATGCAGGGAGGGACAGCCCAGCCAGGAGCCTGGGACCAGCACATAATAGCCCAGCCACCAGTCTTTCTACTTCAGGCCCCCCTTCACTAGAGATCCTCCCTGGGGGCACTAGATCACACACAGAGCCAAGAGCAAAGCAAATCTTGTCATCACACTCCACATTTCCTTGAACTCTTCATCTGATTCACCCAAGAGTTTCCCATCCTCAGATCAAATTGAGTTATTCACATTCAGCCTTCTTAGCTCAAGGTAGTAAAGATAAAGACAGATGACCAGCAGTGTGAGGAGCGGGGGGAGGGGGGGGGTCATGTAGCCACTTTCTGACTAGAGGAACCTTGACAAGTCTCTCTGCCACTTTGAAGCACAGTTTTCAGTTTTCTTATTACAAAGATGGGACTAACCATACAGTGGTTGGTTATAAAGTGGATTTCTATAAAGAACAAAAGGGATAAAAGCTCTGAAGAAACTCCGTAAATCCTAAAGTCATATATAGTCAAGTTAATTGTTATTATTAAAAGTTATAATTATATATATATGATTAATTTGTAGACATTTTGTATCTAAGACTCCTCCTTTTCACAGACTGCTTAGAAGGTAGCCTTGGAATGAGAGCCCTTTGGATATGGTGCATCTTTCTTTAGACAACTAAAACTCTATAATTTGATGGGTAGGCCATTAGATAGAATCCAAAATGTAGTAAATTAGCTGGGTCCCCTCTGTCTAATGAGGCTGCCTTTGAGAGTCTTCATAAAATCTATAATAATTCTAGGAGGAAAAGTCAATAGCAAACACATTTTGATGGAGCACTCAAAGAAGAGAAGAGAAAAAAGTAATCACTATTAACAAATTCCCCAAACCAAATCCACACTGTAGTGTCCATGCATAAATATGCTTTCACCAAGAACAGAAGCAATGTGGCAATATGCTAGTAAGGCCAGCACTTTTTTTCTACATATAACTTATGAGCCAAAGCTTTAGTTTTTAAAGATCTTCCAAAATATTCCTATTGCTTCCTCAAATACAGAGACTGCCTCATTTCCTACAAATTGTTTTTCTAATTCTGTTCAAGAATATCAACTTCATTAAAACTTTAAAGACTTAATCCTGAGTTATGGCTTGATGAGATCTCTGTGGGATGAAAGAAATCAAGAGATCACAGTACCTGCTATTTTATAATGTTCTTACAATGGAAACTTAATTTGTTGATGAGAATGCACTGCTGTAGAGAAAATAAGATTAAAACAAATACACACACACACACACACACACTCAAAATATCAGTTTAAACTGTAGGGTGGGTTTCTGAGGAGAAAAGCTTGTTTGTTTTTTTTATTTTTTTAACACACATCAAGCCAAATATCATTTAATTAGGCCGATTTTGTAGTTGAGACATGAGTCAGACTTTTAAAAAAGAAAATACAGTAAGAGTCCTTCCTATAAATGTAAAGTATCATCTGTCATATCTTGATCTATATATTGACCAGAAAGTATTTTAATCTATAAAAATCTAATTTATGTTCCATAAATCCCATGATTAAGCATTATTTCCCTTTTTCATCAATTTTCTTGTTGAAGTTTCTATATTCTGTAATGTTTTCTTCATCTATATAAAAGAATGTCTTTGACAGTAAAATGTTGAATGATTGTGCTGTTAAATTCTATACATCTACCAAAACAAGTTGGAAGGATACTGAAATATTTTTAACAACACAATTTTTATAACAGCAGAAATAAGGACTCAGAAAAATAAGACAAATGAAAAGCAATTTAAAGAAATTTAGTAACATTTATACTTACTTATTTGATTTATTTTACCCACTCAGCGTAAATGTACTGCAGCATTTTTAAAAGAGAAGGGCCTAGAAAACCTAATACTTAAGTCATGAAAAATATCTAATGTTTCTTTGACTAGGAATTTTTCCTGATTGCTGATTTTTTTAATGATCTGGTTTAAGGGAAGGAATTAAAATGATATAGAAAAGTAATAAAAATTTAAAAATCACTTAAACTACATAGATTTAGACTTATCTTGTTACTCTATGCCTTCCAGAGCACTCTCATTTGAAAAATGAATGAGTGAGTGATACTGGATGACCTCCAAGGTCCCTGGTCTCTCCAACATTCAGAGAGTTGACAAACAGTTTCCCCTTTCTTGATTATGAATGTTATCCATTACGTGCAGTAACGTTTGAGTCAAAACAGAAATGCTTTTGGAGTCAACTGTTTGTACAGGTGTTTCTATACAAAAGTGGAACCAATGTTGGAAATGAATGAGCTATGTAATTCGCGTGGACATGCTAAGAGCCTAGATGCAGCAAATTAAGTGGCAGTCAACATTTTAGCAAAATTTTTAGCAGACCTGGCCCATACAGGTATTCCACACATAAATAATAACCCAAATAATAATACAAGCATGCTCTCTTCTTTATCACAAGGTACGAATAGAAATGTTCTACAGACTTTTTTTTGGTTCGATGACTTCAGCCAACTTGCCAGTTCAAGGTCTCCAAAATCCTATTTCCAAAGAGCTGCAATCCATACAGTACCTAAGGGACTAACTATTGCTATGCTATCTGTCTGTCTTCACTATTCGAGTTATTGCCATAATGCATGCTAGCTATGGGATGGTCATCTTAGTACCCTAGCTGCCTGACTTAGCCTATACCACCTCCTACCAGTTACCTCCTGTACTGTGCACTATCCCTGTTCTAATTACAAAATAATAACCACAACAAGAGTGGCGATGGCAGCAGCAGCAATCCCTAATGGTAAAAATAAATGCAAAATCTACAAAATTATTTCTATCCGTTAATATAAGACGCCCAGCTTTTTTATACTACTTTTTTCAGTGTTGTGTTATGAAGAGCACCAGCAAGACAAGTCAAATGGATCTAGTTCTAGTCCTAATTTTGCCCCAATCTAGCTATGTAATCTTCAACTTGCTCTGATTCTAGGATTCCTCATCATAAGTAAGGAGTCTGCTGCACCATCCCAGGATAAGCCGTCACACTGTGCTCCTGGGACGGACATTATTAAAGCTTCTGGTGTGCACCACGGCACTGGAATTGCATGCTATGAGATCCTGCACTGTCACCTCTCATGTTTCAATCGAACAATATCATGATTTTAAAAGTCTGAACCCTTTACGGTGTAATTTCCATACTCCCACTGTGTTGACAAAGTTTCAACCTTATACGCATCAGAACTTAGTGAACTAAGATAAGAAGCTGAGCGACACTTAAGATGTTACCCGTGAAATCAGAAAAACAACTGTGTCCTCTCCCATCCAACATCTGACTTATTTTCACTGCCTCAGCTCCATTCCCTTAGAAAGTCTGGTCAATGGAACATGTGTCTCAATGACGGAATTTCAGAGTGGAAATTCTTTATTAGGACCACGTATTCCATTTCTCCACTTTATTACGACTTGTGACTCAGTTCATAAGGGAATGGCTTAGGAGGAGAAGTGATTTCAAGAATAACTCAAATGTTAAGTGAAGGTAACATCAAATGCTTACAAAACAAATTCCTTCAAATAGCTTTTCTTTTTGGTGTTTAGCAACTTCCTCCCAATCCAGCTAAAGAATTCTCTCTGGAATTGAGATGTGGAAGGTGCTACCTCTCTATAAATAGGTTCATCCCATGCTATGTGAATCATGGTTGCTGACAGCAAATCAACAGACTAATTATTTGGCTTTGTTAGTAGCGATAATAGCACGCTAACATCTTTCCAAATCTTTTTCCGCACCCCACACTCCGATTCTTCTAAGCTGAGCTTCAGTCCAAACTGAAGGCCATGGTGTACATGTTGGCCTTGTGCTGGGCATGTCTTAACAGGGCCTGTGATCGCTCAGCCAGATTATTATTGTGAGACGTTAGCTAAATAAAAGAAGTCACCAGCCAGGATCCTCTCTGCCAAGACGTACACTACGGAAATGAAAAAGGGGAGCGGATTAAATAAACACTTTAGAAAACAATAAACTCAGCAATTCCCTCAAATTCTATTTTCTACTGAGATGCTAAGGAAAGAGCCACAGGAAGCAATTTCCCCATGTAAAATTAAGCCATGCAAATTGTTCATCTCCAAATCATCTTCCACAAGGATCAGGTAAGTCACCCAATCATTTTTATTGCCTGGTTTAGAAGTAAGGACGCTGGGCAGGCTCTATTCAAAAACATCACTTAATCATCCCAACTAGAGTACAAGAACATACTTCAAAGACTGAAATATGAGAAAAGTTACACTGAATTCAGAGCCTTGAAGTTCCTTGTAGGCCACACGAGCCCTCAGAGAAGATGACTCCCAAATGATCCCTGCACAACAGTACAAGAGATTTTATTTGCCTCCACATGAATTATTATACTCTATAAATACAGAACTCCAGTTTTCATAGAAAGTTTCACCTTATGAAATTAATAGGCCATATTAATTGTATGTAAATCAACAGAGATTTTAGTAGCTCTCGCCTTGGGATCATCATCTCACTGTTTACTCCTGAAATGTTCTATTTTGATCGGCATCACAGAATAAGAGAAAGAGTCCACTGTGGAGGGAATCATGTCATGAAAACCCACGGGAAAAATGAAAATGAGATGTCTTCTTCTTAAGACTTAATCCTCAATTTCTAAACTAATTCTGAGCCTCACCCAGCCACACTTTCCTAATGCTTTCCTCACCCCAATGACCCTAGCCCATGTTTCATTTCTGGAACCCAGGAGAACATTACAGTCAGAGTTGCAAAGATGCTAACCGAAACCAGTCAACTGATCACAGAGCAAGCTTTTTATCTAGGCCATATTTCCTTTCGGTTGACCACACCAAGGGTAAGGTATCTGCAAATTGCCAGTGATCCGGCAGGCCACACCCTGAGGATCAATGAAGCCTGGTGGAAGCACAAATCTGGGCAAGTCTGCTTTCATCCTCTCAAGCTGGCCTGGTTTGAGCTGGGAATAAGTACTTGGAAAGGTATCCACTTTCCACTTTGTAAATAAAGATCACACTGAGGACCAACCATGTGAGTTGAGGGACAAAGAAGAGAACTTCAGAAAGGCCTGAACAAGAAAATCTCTAGGAAATCTAAAGTTGTTGTTTTTTTTTTTTTTCACACTCCCTTAGGCCCAACTGCAGATACCATGTCTTTTCCTTAATGTCCCAAAAGAAAGTGCGAGTGTGCAAAGGATGGGAGCAATAGGGCAGAAAAGTTCATGACCAGAACCCTGGGAAACCAAGAGAGTGCTGGAGGAAGAGAACAGGAAAAAGAGGTCTGTGGACAAGGAAGTAAAGGGGCATGTGGGAAAGTGGGGAGGTGAGAACCCCCTGGAACCTCTGAAAGATGCACTATCAGGTGTTGCTGGAGGAAGAGTTAGAAAACGAAAAAAAAAAAAAAATCAGGCTCATCTGGTGTCTACTCAGTGTCAGTGTCCAGAACTATGCTAAATGTCAGGGGAGATAACGTTTGTTTATATTTGGGTCTTCAGCAGGCAGTATGCGCCATGGATGGATGGATGGATGGATGGATGGATGGATGGATGGATGGATGGACGGATGGACGGGAAATAGAGAAAGGGGTTAGGAAGGAGCCGGCCGCCGCCCTCAAGGATCCTACAGGCTTTATGGGACCAGGAGCATCTAGCCAGGTAGCCCTCACCCTAGTCAAGCCGAGGGTTCATCAAGATAATGAAGTGTTTTCCTGAATGTGGGACTAGAAGCTACCAACTGCCCGAGGGTGATTGAAAGAGAGACGTCCGGAAATGAGGGGAGAAGGGGGGCTCCCCCGGAATGGCCCCAGGGGGACCCCGGTTCCCTCGCGCGGGAGAGGGGCGTGAGCTCCGGGGAGCCCACCGCCCGGGCTGCTACTGACCTGGTCTCCGCCTCACCGGCCTCTTGCGGCCGCTGCAGAAGCGCACTTTGCTGAACACCCCGAGGACGTGCCTCTCGCACAGGGAGCGCCCGTCTTTGCTGGGGCTGGAGCGGCGCTTGGAGGCCGACACCCGGTCGCTGTTGGACTCCCTCGCCTGCCGCTTCTGGCGGATCAAGGAGCTGGCTATCGCCGCAGCCATAGCTGCTCGGCGCGGCCCCAGGCCCCGGCTCCCCTGCGCGCTCGGGTCCGCGCTCCGCCGGGGCGAGGGCAGGACCTCGGCGGCCTGGAGGGCCGGGGCAGGCGCGGGGAGGCAGTGCTAATGTTTGAGGAGCCTGCGGTGCCGAAAACCCGACGCCCACAAGGTTAGTCAGAGTCTGGGCAGTGGCGACAAAATGTGTGAAAATCCAGATGTAAACTTCCCCGACCGCTGGCAGCGGGGGCGGGGCGGTCCCAGGCCTTCCAGTTAACTAGACTCTTGCACCCCAAACTTGCACCCTCCCCCGGCGATCCGCGTCCAAGGGGCTGGGGGTGGGGGGGGGGGACTTTGGTCACACTGCGTTCAGAGTCCCAAGTGGAAGGGTCGGAAGGATGTCCAGAAACAACGAGCCGTGCCCCCGCTGGGGAGGCGCAAGCGCGGCAAGGTGTCCGAAGTGCATCCACACATACATACATAGAAAACCCGTTTGCAAAGCAGAGTCCGGGCCGAGGCGGGTAGCGTGCCCCCCGGTAGAAAATACTAAAAAGTGAATAAAACGTTCCTTTAGAAAACAAGCCACCAACCGCCAGCCAGAGAGAAGGAGAGGAAGGCAGCAATTTAACTCCCTGCGGCCCGCAGTTCTGGAGATTAGGAGGTCCGTCCCGGCTGGGTGAGGTCTACGGAATGCATCGCGCCGGCTGCGGTTCTCCAGGGCCCGGCCGCCGGAGTTCTGCAATTCCGAGAGGCGCGAAGTGGGAGCGGCGAGCCGGAGTCCGGGTAGGGGCGCGGGGCGCGGGGCGCGGGCGCGGGCGCGGGCGCGGGGCGCGGGCAGCTGTTTCCAGCTGCGGTGCGCGCACCTCCCCGCCGGCCGCGCTGCGAAGAGAGCGGGAGG
Source organism: Canis lupus dingo (assembly GCF_003254725.2). NCBI lineage: Eukaryota > Metazoa > Chordata > Mammalia > Carnivora > Canidae > Canis > Canis lupus. The sequence continues at coordinate 24,130,388 of NC_064276.1, forward strand.
CGAGGGGAGGGGGAGGGAAGGAGGGCCGGGGAAGGAGGGAGGGAAGGAGGGAAGGAGGGAGGGAGGGAGGGAGGGAGGGAGGGGTGGAGGGAGCGAGGGACCGACGGACCGAGGGAGGGAGAGCCTCGAGGGCCGAAGCACCCCTCGGGGAGAAGCCCGCGGGAGGCGAGCGAGCGCCGGGGATGCGCGGGGTCCCAAGAGCGGGCGCTCTCGCTCTTTCGGCTCGCTTTCTGGCACAAGACGGGCACAGTTGGTGATTATTTAGGGAATCCTAAATCTGGAATGACTCAGTAGTTTAAATAAGCCCCCTCAAAAGGCAGCGATGCCGAAGGTGTCCTCTCCAGCTCGGCGCCCACACGCCTTAACTGGAGCTCCCCGCCGTGGTCCGCCCGGGGCCGCCGCACCGAGCCGGTCTCCGCACAGGCTCCGAGGGAAGCGAGGGAACAGGGAAGGAGGGGGCGCCCTGGCGGGCTCGGGATCAGGTCATCGCCGCGCGGCCCGGACCCCCAGGCGCGCGCGCGGCCCGCGGGTGCGCAGCTGCAGGCGGCAGGTCAGCTGCGGCTCACCCGCCGCCCGCGAGGCCGACCCCCGGCTCCCGCGCAGCCCATCCCGGCCGAGGACGCCAGGGAGCGGCGCGCGGCGAACCCCCGGCGCGGCGGCTCGGGAGGGGCGGGGGCTGGCTGCGGGCGACGGCGGCTCCAGGCGGCTCCAGGCGGCTGCGGCTCCGGCTCCGGCTCCGGGCCGGGGCTGCCCACCGCGGTCCGGCGCCGGGAGCGCAGGCGGGGGCCCCCGAGGCCGTCCCGGGCGACGGCGGGGGCTGTGCCGCGCGCCCCCCGGGGCCGCCGCCAACTCGCCCAACTTGGCGCGCGGGTGGCCGCTCAGCGCCGCCGCCTCCCCAGGCCCCGGAGGGGGCGCTCAGGGCCGAGTCCCGTTCACGGGCAGGGGCTGGGGCGCCCCGGGCGTCCCCGCCGCCGCGCAGCCGGCTCGCTCCGCTGCAAACTCCAGGCGGGGACGGTGGCGGCGGACACCGAGGGGGGGGGAACGACAGCCGGCGGCCGCCGGGGCAGCTCTGGCGCGGCTCCCCTCCGCCCGAGGGCTGGGCAGCGCCCGGGGGGCCGGGCCGGGCCGGGCCGGGGGTCGGGCTCCCCGCGCGCAGGGGGGCGCGGCGCTCGGGTCCTCCTCCCTCCCAGGCGCCCTCGGCTCCCAGACTCTCTTCTCCTCCCCCCCGTCACCCCTCTCCCCCTTCTCCGTCTTCTGTCTCTCCCCTTCTCTCCTCTCTACGCAATCCTACGTGATTGAGGTTTGGATGAGAAATTCTCAGAGGCAGAGTGAAGGAACTGCAGCTCGGGTCTGTGGCGTCCCGTCCCTCCCCCAAGAGAAAACACAAGCACCGGCCGGTTAAAGGACCCCGAGTGCACAAAGAGGGGGGCTAGGAGGGGGGAGAAGCTGAGGGACAGCAGTCCACCCTCTCTCCCTGAAGCTGGCGCACGCAGAATTCTCGGTTTCGGAAGGAAGGCAGTGGACACTGGAGAAAGTAACAATGGCCTTTCGGGCCCTAATGTCGAGCCCCACCTTCAGCTCATTTTGTAACAGGATAAAGTGCTTCCGCATCCTTGAAACCCAGTTTTCTTGGTTCTATCCAGAAAGCTGCAAAGCAGGTTCTCTCTCCTTAAAATGAGGGATCTGAGTGAGCACCCCGCACAGAGAGGAGAATGCAGGAGGGGTGACGGGGTGACTGTGGGCAAGGGCAGTCAACAACGGGCCTTGGAGTGCAGTCCAGGTCTCCAGGATGCTTGTGATGGCAGATGTTACAGAAAACTCAGCAGAGAAGATGCTGTCACCCAAATTGAAATGCAGCATGAAAGGTTTTGGAAAGGTAAAGGAATAATCACCTTCCATTCCTGCTAGGGTCTGGACCTGGCTCTTCGTTGTATTTAAAAATCTCTCTTCAACTTGTCTTCAGATATCCCTAATCCTGCGCCTGGTCTCTCCACTAAGCATAAAGGGTAGTGCTAGAAGATTAAGTGGATGATTTCCAACAGAAACAAGTATATGTTCGAGACATCCGAATAGAGGGCAAGGACCGTGCAGGCCCAGGAAGCTACTGGATAGGGGACCCGGAGGAGAGGTCCCAGAACTCTCTGGATGTGGGCACAAACCTAGCAGAAATCCACTTAGGCAATGAGAAGGATTGAGGCCTCTGAGGCTGATTCCAGGGAGCACTGTGTCAAACAAGCCTAGGGTGTCTGGGGTCCTGTATATTTGGTGCTGCTGCTGGACATAACAGAAGCAGATGGAGGGTTTATGGGGTGGACACCTAGGAGGAGGATGGAATAAGCAAGGCTCCGCAGAGGAGTGAATCCCAATTGTCCACACGACACAATCCCCTTCGGCAGTGCAATGTGACTCAGTAAGGACAGTGAACTTGGGATTCTAACGATATAGAACAAGACAGGTAAAAAAGACAAACACAGGCACATACACACTCCTCCCAAAGTAAAGCTGAATACATTTTCAAAAATGCATCCCAATAGGGCAAGGAACCAATTGATAACATTGTCAATTAGGGAAGTGTTCACATTTCACAGATAAAATCATTTTCCTTCCTTGGCTACCAGAAGAAACTTGTCTCATTGTCGAGGAAGGCAGGCACAGACAGTACTGGCTGGCTTTGGGGGCCCCTGGCCTCTTGCAGCTCAACACCCCAAAAGGAAAAGGTCAGCTAAGGTGAGGAATACAGGGAAATGGGCAAGCGAGGGGTGTGTGGTGAGGCCCTGAGGAAATCATTGCTAAACTTGGAGTATCTTATCCTCAAAATGGGCATAATCATTCCCATCTACCTCAGAGAACTGAATATGTATGTGCAAGCATTTTGAAAACTGGAAAATGCCAAATGAGTGCAAGAGATGATGACTGTTTGTTTTTATTTTTTTTTTAAGAAAATGCATGATACTCTTCTGAGATGCTTTTTTTAAATGCAGATTCCCGATGGTTTCTCAGAACATGAAGCATAAGTCTCTGAGTAGTGGAGGCCAGGAATTTGAGTTTTTAACAAGTTTTTCATGTGTCAAAGCTTGAGAGTTTTATTCACACTCATACACACACACACACACACACACAAACACACACAATGTAGATAATACTAGGAGGAAGAAATTAACTCAGCCTCTCCAAATCTAGCACTTCCACAGAATTGTAATCCTGTGATTCCCACTCCCCCAAAAAGAAAAGCCTGGGAAGAGAATGTGTGTTATCTAATCTTTGCATGTGTTGGGTCTTTTTTTCTGCAGGTTTATGCAAAGAACATAGTTTGATGCAGAAGGAAACCAATGTGGTGGCACAAGATAGAAGAGGGTGATGGGGCAGGAGATGAAAAAGCAGACAACACTTGTTTGAAGTTCTCCTCTTGGTCTTGACATGCCAGCATCAAGTCAGGCGTTTAAGGAACAAAATAAAAACAACAAGTGGGAGCTTTCTGAGAGTGACACTATTCCTGTCTTTAGATCTCTATTAAAAGAATGTGGTGTTTTCCATTCGATTAGACAACAAAAACTACTCTTCTTCTTGCACCTCTGAAGATGTTGTGAGAGTGCTCCTTTGGCTGCTGAGCCCTGGAAGTCCTCCTCAGCATCCTTTACTTTATTTACTACATTTCCTCAATGAGAAGAAGAGGTAAGTCTCAGGACCTCTGAGAAGTTATCTAGGATCTCTGCACACAGCTGTTTAGTTTAGAAGCAAAGTAGCTTCTAAACTTTAAGTCAGCTTTTTGTTATCCAGAAATTCATAACCTGGGCCACCAAATGTCAGGAATCTTCCTCCACAGTTACACGGGCATTTCAGCATCTTCGCGTTTGGGCATCAGGAATGAGACCAAATCAGCCTACTGATGATTTAGGTAAAACAATTTTTAAAGGGCAATATCTCAGAGATAACAATACCTTGATGTTTATGATGCCTTTCTTTGACCAACTTGAAACTCTTACCTTCACAATTCTGAAGGCATCATGGTTGGAAGCAGTTTTAATTACTTTGGAGAAAGTTGTCAGATACACACTGAAAGGATACTTACGGAGTTGTGTTTCTATTTCTGACCTCGACTCAAGCAAATAAAGCATGGACAGTCTTAATCATGTCCATATTTTAAAAGCGAAAAACACAGAACGTTAAATAGTCTTTCCCTTACACACATGTCAAGCCTTCTAACTCCCACCATCAAATTCTTAGGGTCACTGTCACTTGAAACCTTGAATTGAAACCACAATCCACTTGAAACCTTGAATTGAGCACAGGGTACATACAAGGCTCTACTTTGGTTATCAAGGAGAACTCTATACACCCTCTACAATCTTCCTGCCCTCAATGAACTTACAGTACATGTCATCAGGAACTTACTTAACTCTTAAACACCCACTAGCTCTATGCTACTGGACTAGTTATCCAGTCTGTCTAAACCACATTTGCAAAACAGGTCAGCGATCACGACACCAGCAGTACCTATCTAACTGAGCTGTTGCAAGCCTCAAAGAAGATGTGATAATAACATAAAGTATTAGAATGAGCATGCTGTCATTAAAATATCCATTTAAGGGGATCCCTGGGTGGCTCAGCGGTTTAGCGCCTGCCTTCGGCCCAGGGCGTGGTCCTAGGGTCCCCAGATCCAGTCCCTCTTCCGGCTCACTGTGTGGAGCCTGCTTCTCCCTCTGCCTGTGTCTCTGCCCCTCTCTCTCTCTCCCTGCGTATCTCATGAATAAATAAAGAAAATTAAAAATATATATATCCATTTTAATCAAGTCCTGCCATAAAACCCAGACTTCCCAAAACAGGAAAACATACCTTGTGATTCATACATCATCATTCACTCCTGGACATGATGTATTTAATGAAGGCTGGATCTACTTGAAATGAATGATTAACCTTGACATTGTAATGGCAAACAAAATTTTCATTAGTGGAATATTGTCAATGTCCTTGCCCGTTAGGAACACAAAGGAGTGTAGTTCTGCTCATATATCATCCTTCTCTGAGATTAGGCCCCTGACTCAAAGCTTGGCGAACATGAGCTCATTGGGCTCTGACACAGCAAGCTTGACAGGCAGAAGAAGACCTTTTCTCCATGAATTTTATCTCATGCAGGAGTGGCAGTTCCTTTTATTTTTGCTTTTCTCTGCCAGATTGTCAGTGAAAATAGGTTGGCAAAAGCAATATAAACAATTAACTTTCTAATAATCTGTGAATTCCTTTACACAACACATTTCTTTGTGGATCTTTATCCAATAGTTCAATAACTGCATTTTTACATGTCATGTGTTTGGTTTTGATCATTTCTCAAAATAGGAAAGACAATAGATTTAATTCTCTCTGAAATACATCAGGGGTGGTGTCCTTATTGCCCAAGTAGAGAAATTATCAATGTTTCAAAAAATTTCTGTTTTGATAAGAAATATAAGGTACAACTGATGTGAGCCAATGCTAAGCACCCTGCAGCTCTAACTGCACTGTAATTATGAACACATTGAATCCTTATAACAACCCTATGAGGTAGGTTCTGTCATTATCCTCATTTTATAAATGAAGAAAGTGGGTCACAAAGAGGTTCAGTTGCTTAATCAAGGTCACCCACTTAAGAATTAGTAGAGTTCAGGTGTAACCCACAGAATTCATTTCCAGAGCGTCCCTTTTATTCTCTGTGTTACACTGTATGTCAATAAAAACATGCTATCATACACAATTATAATCATGCAATAAAACTAATAAAATAAGAAAGCAAATGTCACTTGCATTTATATAGTTTTCTACTGCTTAGAAATCATCTCCCCATGTATTATCTCAGTGAGACTCCCAACAACCTTGAGAAGAAAGTTAAAGGAACAATAGTAACCCAATTTTACTGACAAACTAAGACTCCAATAAGTGATGACATCCCCCAAGGTCACACAACAGATGAGTGAGGATCTAGGAGTTTAATCCAGGCCTTTTGATCTCAAGGTCTCTCACAACCTAAGATCACAGAGAAAAAATGGGAATGTTGAATGTCTTTTCATTCACTAACCTCTAGTACTCACTAACAGGGCTTCACATTTGGTAAACTGACCTTGAAGAGATCACTCAATATTGGAAGGGAAAGGACCCGAGTGTCCCAAATCTTCTGCAGCTTGTACTTCTCTCTGGGCTACAGAGCTAAGGTAAGGGGGCAACATTCCCACCTTTGGCCATGAGAGGATACCCTCTGATTCTGAGACTGTGTCCTCCTCTTTTGATCAGTAATTCAAGTTGAGCTTCATAAGAATACTATAGGGAAACTAAGTCAAAATAGGAATTAAATGGGTGCCTGGGTGGCTCAGTAGGTTAAGCATCTGCCTTCTGCTCAGGTCATAATCCCAGAGTCCTGGTATAGAGCCCCACATTGGGCTCCCAGCTCAGTGGGGAGTCTGCTTCTCCCTCTCCCTCTGCCCACCTCTCCACCTGCATGTGCTCTCTCTCTCTCATTCTCTGTCAAATAAATAAAATCCTTAAAAAAAAAAAAGGAATTAGAGAAATTTATAAGAGGACAAATTTCCATTTCTTCCATTCTTGTTCCTAAAAAAGTAGACATTAGTTTGGCTTGAACCTCATGGTTGGCACTTGGTTATTTTCCTTCCCAGCTGGATTGAGGACGTTAGAAAGTCTTTCTTCACTGACTCACTATCATTTTAGCCCCTTTCTAATTTCCACTGTCACTGATCCAGAGATACCTCTTCCTTCTAGAAGGGAAATGTAGCTGGAAGATCCTCATGAGATTATAAACCCATAAGGACAGGGAGATTACTGATTTTGTTTATTTTCTAACTCCAGTACCTAAAATAGCATTAAGTATGTAGCATGTGCTCAATAAATTCTTGAGTAAATTAATCAATGAAATTAATTAATTAACCCACTTATCTATCCATCTTAAAGTAAAAAATGAAGCATTTATTCTTACATCAAAAAACAAACTCAGCTAACTCAGGGGTAGTCTTAGTATCTCCAAGTTGATCATTTTGCTTTATCAAAACCCTTTAAAGTTGTCTGCCTAAATTCAATCCATCTGTTAAAATCTGATTGCCTGAGAGGGAACACTACCTAGATTTCTGCCCTTAGCAACACCAATCCCCAATATTTAGGTCTATAGTCTTAGTCTGATCTCTTTCTCTCAATCTCTCTTTCAACCTATCTGTCTCTCTGTCTCTCTCACTGTGTCTCTGTCTCTGTCTCTCTCTCTCTCTCACTGTGTGTCTCTCACTCACATACACATACACAATCACTTTCACATAAGAGAAGGAATATAACAATAAGGAAAAGAAACACCACAGACATCAGATAAAATAAGTAGTCAATTTTTAAACTCTCAGAATATGATCAAAATGACCTTAAAAGGTCTTGACAGTCCTAACATCCATGCTGTCAGCCATCTTTACTGAGCTTCTTTCTCTATGGACCATTCCTAGTTGCTCTCATTTCTAAATTTAGATCCCAAACTTTCAGGGACTAGATCTTGTTGAAATAGCAGTCTCTTACAGCACCCAGCACATGACTGACACTCAAACTGTACTATTAAAATTGTAACAAATTCATATTTTTGTCCACTGGGTGCTGTTAAAATAACACTGAAAGATCACACTGGTCCTGTGCTCATAGGTATTTGGTATTGAGTATGGCTCTATTGGAAATGACTGAAATACACAAACTGGTTAGGGAAAACTATCAAGGGATCAAATGGGAGTTTGGACAAGGTGACCAGTGAGGTCATTTCTAGTCCTAAGTTTCAGGAATTCTCTAAAAATGAATGAAAGCAGAAAGAATATGTAATTTAGAGTTAAATAATTTGTCCTTGCATAAAGTTACCTAGCCTACCTGAGCCTAAGTTTGTTTGCCTGTAAAATGACTGCTATATAGGATGTAGATTAATTAAAATAATATATTGAAAAAAGCACAAATTTTTAAAACAAAGAAAAATATGAATGAGTCAATGAATAAATGAGTGAGTAAATGGATGAGTTGATGAGTGGATAGATGAATGAAATATAGTACCTTTCATCTAAAAATATCTAAATTCACATTTTACGAGAAGCAAAATTGCTCAAAACCAAAGTAAAAAATATTTAGCAAGCTTCCTTTCAGAATAGTAGGGAAGCAAACAAGAAAATGTTTGAAAATTCTGGAGTACTAAATGAAAGTATTTAGTAAAATTCTCATTCACTTAAAAATATTTTTCACAAGAACACAGCAAGGGAGAAGAGATTCCATTCCTTCCTCCACATTTTGACAGCTCTTCTTCTCATCTCTATAAGAGGATAAGACAAGGAAATAGCCAGAGTTGGCCTTTAAAAGATAAGTAACTAGAAGCATTTACTATTTGCTGAGGACAAAAAATCAGGGAAAGAATGTTGACTTCATGCTAAAATAACTGGACATCACTATTTAAAACAATATTCTAAGTAAAATCAATTTGTGAAATTAGAAATAGAATTTGGAAGAGAGAATCATGACTTAAATTTTCTATTCCTATAAGGATCTAGTACTTTGACTAGAGCAGATACTCTGTAACTGTGTATATAGATTTGGTTTTAACTTGAAAATAATAAATGTTCAGGATGAGCAAGAATAGTCTCAAATTTTACCTTAAAGAAAACCTTAGGCAAACTTTTATTAATAGTGGTATCACCTTGAGTCTCTGATAGCATCATTTAAGTAGTAGCTATAATAAAAAAAGAAACAAATGTCTGATAACTATAGTAGAAAACACCCGGTCTTAATCTGGGAATGTGTTCCCCTTATCCCCTTTGTACATCTAGCACAGACATTGAACTACTGTTCTCTGATAATGCAACCTTGATAAACTCCTAGGGTAAACCAACACCATTCTCCTGGGGGAAAGATTATTCTCTAAAGTGAGTAGAAAGTCATAGTTTCAGGCATCAGATAAAAGAGACCTAGACCTGAAAAGTTACATTTAAAGTTCCAAAAAGGAGGCATGCCTTTCTTTCTTGTCCCTGAATTTTGAGCAATCCATTCAGACCTACAGTTGTTCTGACTGTCAGGGGAAGAGATGCTCTAGCAAGTAAAATCAGGCCAGAAACTGTACAGAAAAACAATCTCAAAGGCACTCCTAAGACACTGGTCTGGAGCTATGGACTCTGGGGAGTGAATCGTATCAAGTTATCTAGATGTTAGTTGCAATTTCTCTCCATGTTGTGATTTCCTCTGTTACACACTGGCCTTCAATATAGTCTTATATTAACCCCATTTTCATTTTAATCAAGCAATCATTGGGTTTTCCTTACAGAGTCCATATTAATTAGTTAGAACCATGCAAAAACATCAACTGAAAACTATGTTCAAAGTACAGGTTAAAAGTATCTGAAGAAAAGGAAGAAGAGGGTAGGAAAGACAAAGGAAACTAAAATTTATCAGGCAACCGCAATCGACCAGGGACAGTGCTGGGCACTCTACAAATTATTTTACTTAATCGTCATGACAGTCCTACAGGGCCAACATCATTTTCCACCTGTACAATGAGAAAACTGAAGGTGAGAAAGGTTAGTCAATTGTCTGAAGCATCGGTCCAGTCAAGAATTCAAATCTAGTTTGGCAGACTCCAAATCCAAGGCTCTCTTCATGCCTGTCTTTAGATGATGAATTAATATGAATTAATAAGGAGACCGTTTATATTCTTGAAGTGTTAAAAAAAAGTTAGGATTGCCATGGACTAAGGCCATTCAGAATCTCAGTCAGAGGCATCCAGACTAGTTGTTTCCTGATGATCATGGCCTCATTTGAAGTACTAGTTTAATAACTAGAGCCAAGGAAAGAAAAATTGAAAGAAGTGATGTCTATCTCCAAGTGTCTAAAGATGTTTTTCTTGGAAAAAGAAAGAGGTATCCTGTGTACCCAGAGGCAAACCTGGGTTCAGTTAAGCAGTTTTATACAAGAAAGTGCAGCTCAACAGTGAAATAGACGGTTTCACAAAAAGGGGAAGTGAGCTCCCCATCATCAGAGACATTCAAGTAAGAGCAATACCAGAGGAAGTATTGGAGGAGGGTTCCACGAGCTGAGATGCATATTCTATAAAATGGTTACAGTTAGCACTGCTGGGGTGGAAAATAAAACAGAATCACTGTAGGCTGAATCCAAGGCAATACTTGAAAAAAAAAATTTTTTTTTTAAGAAATTTAAAAGACAAGGGTGAATGAATGATCAAACTGATTCCTAGTGAAAACATGATGGTAAAATGGTACAAGATGTGAGATTCAAGGAGACCGTCAAGGAAGACATATCAAGATAACCATGTGATGAAAGCACACGGCTAACAGTTACCTTATATGGTGTATTAAGATGGCTTAGCTGATTAAAGGCGTTGCTCCTCAATGAACAGTTGAGCAGTTAAAGGATCATGTTCCGATGAGGTACAGTATTCTAGAGCAAGGAAAAGGAGACCTGAACCTATTAAAATATAAGTGAGAAAAGCTCCCCAGGAAAGGCCAGAGTCAAAAGCCTCCAAGGTGTTAGTTAAAAGTATAGTGGATTCTGTGGAGGACAGTCACAGAATTCCTTCTGGATTCCTGTGTAGAAAAGATCACACTTGAGATAAGAGATTTTAAAGTAACCAAAAGCTAACAGCTTAAAGGTGAACAGAGAACCAAAGGGAAATGATTTGCAGGGCAAAAGATATTATTAGGAACTCTATGAAGGTTCCCTGCATAGAAGGTCTTGTGTAGGTAAACTGTTAGGGTCATAATGGAAATATGAAAAGCAAATAGTTATCGGCCTCCAGTTGCAATTGTCTACTACAAGACCTACCATTTCTACTATCAGTAATCATAGAGAAATCTGGAGATTCAATTTATGGTAGAAAGAAGGACATATTTAAATCTATGTACACATTCACAGCTTTTAATATAGTATCTTTGATTTCATTTTTTAGAAAGAAAAAGGAGAATCACAACTCCGGAAAACTCAAAACCAATTTGAGAAAACTTAGTATAAACTGAGAAAAATTCTTACAAAATGATTTCTCAACTCAATGTTCCAAAACACAGGAAGGAAGATGGAATGACAGTAGAAGGTGGATCGACAGTTGTCATATTTGTGATGTCAGAGATTTGAAAAGCCAATCATCTTGTTGCCTGATGTGCAATTTTTAACTTATTATACACACGGTAATTGGAAAGTATAAGCACGTGTCCCACAGAGTGACATTTTTGAGAAGAAAATTGCGTGACCATAGAAAGGTCATTTAACCTCTATCAGTTTACTCCTCTATAAAATGAGAAATTTTAAAAAGAGTAACAGATGATCTTTACATTTTGAAGCCTCCAATGGAAGGTTACTTTTGGAAGGGTCTTGGAACCAGGAGTGACATTCAATTTTAGGGATTCTAAACAACAACAAAAAATAATATATAATCTAAACTGCCCAAATATTTTCAACGTGACCACTTACTTGAAAAAGAAAGGACACTAGTAACTGTAGCAAAGACTGTCATGAGAATAAATGACCCCAATTTCAACGTTACTCTCTAAAGCAGCTAAATTCTCCCAATTTTCGTTTAGACTTGATCCTCTATCGCTGAGTGGGTGGAGGTGGAGGAGGAATGAGAAATGATGAAGTGCTCTGTTACTCGTGAGGATGGCACAAAACAAAATAAAGCTATTCCCATCTAGTTGAACTTTGGAGGTTGCGTTTTCTTCTTCCTTTGTGCCATATCTAAATAGATCAGGAAATTTTAGATGACTCTTAATAAGCAGTTTTGTAATAATTCATATCAAAGAAAGAGATAATTCTACAATGAGGAGAGTCAACAGAAGCAATATGTTTTAATACGCTTACTCTTAGCTGGACTTGAAATCTCATTCTCATGCTATTTGCTCAATATGGAATCTTGGACAGATTATTCCTCTTCTCTATCTATTTTCCCATTCTGAGAATGAGATAAACCAAATGATCACTAAGATCCCTTCTCTCTCTAAAATTCTCTGGTTCTAATTATAATGCTCACCACATCACAAAAAGTCACAAAAAGCAGACTAGGATTCTCCCTTTGATCCTCCAAAGTAACTTTGGGGTGGTTAACTAAAATAAAAAGAAGGGTTGGTTATCCTTCATCCCTCAGGCCCATGACTAAGATGTCCTTAGTCCCCAGAAGAACGAAACCTGACAGGTTATCTTTTACCACAAAGCACTTCTCCATAACTCTGGATAAAGGCAATAATAATTAAAGTAAATACTTCTAGAGTACTAATTATTTACCAGAAACTGGTCTAAGTACAAGTGTCAATTATTTAATTTTCATAACAACCCTACTAAGTAGGCACTGCTATTATCAACAAGGAAACAGAGGAACAAAGAACTTAAGCAAGTTAGCTAAGTTATACTTCTAGGAAAGAGAATGGCCAGGATTTGAACACAGGACTTTGGGATCCAGCCTTTTACTAATAGATCAGTCACCTCCCAGTTGTGTTGCTGATGGTAGCAAGGAGAAGGAAGGGGTAGTGTGCTGGTGATGGTGCTAGTCGTTGCAGCTTTTCTCTATTGCTCTATATGAAAAGAAAAGAGGTACTTGGCAGGGTGGGAAAGCCTGATATGAAAAATGCTCTCAACTAGGAAAGGTTGGAAGTAGGCCCATACTTTCTCCTAAATAGCTAAAGATATGTATGAACTGAGAGATTAGATTGAGAACAAGCCATATCACATTTTACGATTTAAGTGTTTTTCAAGCATTTAATCCTCACAGTTATCCTGTGGGATTAGCATGATAGATATTATTATTATTCTACTATTACAGAACAAGACACTGAAAGAGGAGAAAATTCAATTAGTCAAGTTGATAGCTAATTAGTGAAGAAATCAGAACTTCAATCTGTTACCTTCCAAAGGGATGTCCTCTCCACTCTATCATGTTGGTTCTATTAACCCTTTCCAGCTCTCCCACGGAACTCCGATCCATGGTGCAAAGCTTCCTCTCTCTATTTTCCCTTGATTGCTCAATCTAGAAATTCACCAGAGAGGATGCTGGCGGGTCTGAGCTCATTCAGAATGTCTTACCATGATTTGTCATATGGCTGCCTTTGTGGGCAGAATGCTAACCATCCAATATCACATTGCTGTCCTGCAATCAGAAAATAATCCTCAGTACTGACATCTCCCTCCGTTTATAATCCTAGCTGAGCCCTGTAATAGCACAGCATCTCACTTCTACTTCCTTAAAAATTGTGAGCAAGACTTACTCTGCTTTTGAAGCTGAATCAGGCCTAAATGTGTGCTCCCTAATTTTCTTCTTTGTTAGAGAGCCCCCTGTTGCATAATCTGTGTAATTAAAATGTGTATGGCTTTGCTAACCAATTCTCCTAGAGCCGGTCAAATTGTGTAAGACTTAAAAAGAATTATACTGGCAGTATCCATAAAATGCCGACCTCTGATTTTCTTTTCAGGGTATTCAGTCTTAGGGAGCCACTGTATAAGTATGTATCTAAAAAAGCAACTTAACGCAGCATTAAGTCACTAAATTCTGGAGGTTTGCATTTTAATGCATAACTGCTGTTAGCGTATTGAGAGAGCCTGGGCAAACAGCTTAACCTTTTTGTTCCTTAGGACCATTTGGAAAATGAAAATAGTAGACTTTCATTATAAAGATTTATATAGAATCACTGAACATAAGAACTGGGATGGAAGGAACCCTAAGAATCATCCAGGTCAATACTCTCATTTAAAAGCTTATGAAATTGAAGACTGAGAAAGATGTAGCCATACCCTAGGTTACATAGCTACTGGTAGCTTAAACCAAAATACAGTTCAGGCTCTCGGATTCTAAGCTCAGTCGTCTCTCTGGTATCAAATATGATTTTTTACCTGAAGATATTATTTCAGGCTTTCTTTTAAAAGAAGACAAACAAAATTGAACACCAATAAAAAATAAATTTATAATAACAAAAATAATTTAAAAAAATAAAAGAAGACTAACAAGGGCACCTGCGTGGCTCAGTCACTTGGGCATTTGACTCTTGGTTTCAGCTCAGGTGGTGGTCTGGGGAGGCTCATGTCATGAGACTGAGCCCCACACCAGGCTCCACACTCAGCATGGAGTCTGTTTGAGATTCTTTCTCTGTTCTTTTCCTTCCCCTCCCTCCCCTCTCTGCTCACCACCTCTCCCCTACCCACTCACACAGTCTCTCAAGTAAATAAATAAAATCTTAAAAAAAAAAGAAGACAAACAAATAAAAAGGGAGATGTATAGCATGCTTACCACTCAATCCTCACAATCACTTAGCAAGTTATTTATTATTAATGTTATCATACACCTGATTTAAATAGGCATAAACAAGCTCAGTCTGCCTAGGGTATTGGCCAAGGTTAAATTCATGATTAATGATGGCATTTGCACACCACCTCTGATCTTGATTTGAAATTCTTTATTGCCATCTTTGGACCTTTCCTCACCCTCCCCCATTTAAGCTTACCTGTTAGGCAATATCAAATGATTTCTACAATCCTCATTAAAGAATGCTAACAGTATCCCCCAAATGCCCCCAACTAGCATATAAGGTAGGCATTTTCTTCTCTCTGTCTCACTGCCCACATCCCCTCATCCTCTTCATTCAACATCTATTTTCAAACAAAACAGGATTCTTTAGTACCACAGGAATTTCTCTTACTGGTTTATTGCATAGGATAAAAGACTCATAATTCTCTTTGTAACCGTACAAGTATCATCAAAATACAGAATTCTTTGTGATGCTAATGAGAATTTTCCTCACCAGGTAGTATTGCTTGCAAAACATCTGGTGCAACATGCCAAGAATACACGCGAGCTGAAAGGCGGGACACTAACCTTGCCTCAGGATCTTCTCTGCCAGGAAATTTCACGGCAGACTCGGCCTTTAATACACGTATTGCATACTGTAGCATCTGATAGCCACATGAATAACTTCCTTAATTAGTTCACCCTCGTGCTCTTTGGATTCAAAGATTAAATTAAATGCAAAACTTGCAAATCATTATTGGAGTATTCATTAGCCTGCAAGTCATCTTTAAAAACAACCATAGCTTGGGGAAAATTTGGCGAAGACATGAATTTGCCTACATCTTAAACATATGTAATTTGACTCACATATCAGGATCATCCGCAAATGGATGTATTTGTTCTCTGCAACTAGTCACCCCCAGTGTATCTGTCTGTGTATGTGTGTGTGTGTATACAATCTGTGTATATATAATTATATATATGTACTTATGTGTAACTTTTAATGCTAAGGTAAGAAGATTGGTGAAGTAATGAAATATGATCTGTTGCCAAGTCTCCTACTAAAGTATTGATTTTCCTTTCTTTCTGCATCTCTCTATACTTCTATTTTTACCTAGCTACACATTTTATCTATCCCTCCATCCCTCAGCCACTGGGCACTTACTAAAAGCCAAACTGCATAGCACATGAGGGTTATAGAGAAAATCAAACACTGTTTATTCCCTTGGAGAACTTACTGTCTAGTGGATAAGCCTGTCATTCTACATGATGACAGAATGATACACGTGCCACTGAGAGGCGGGCTCTATGCTGAGATGAACCCCACTCCCAACAGGAAGCGACCCTGCAAGGTTTCATCAGGGAGAATGATGGGAGAATGTCCCACTCAAGAATAACTGGGATGTGGCCTCCCAGGAAATGGGCTAAGGAAAGCCTTCCAAGCAGAAAAAAAAAAGAGAAAAGCACAAAGGTATCCAACATCGTGGTGAGGTCAGGCTGTGAAATCCGCTAGCACAGGGAACTGGTGTGTCTTGTTATATCTCACGTATCAAGCTCAGGATTAATAAAACTAAACTGATCAAACAAAACAATAGCTGAATGAACAGTATTTGAAGAGCGTTGATAGTTCGTTGGATTCAGAGAATCAGATATATGGAGACATACCTTAGAATCAGTTTCCGAGAACACCACGTATTGCTATGGAATTTGTGCTTTATCTTGAAAGCAGCAGAAAGCTATTAAACGTCTTTAAAAGTGGCTACAATATAATTTAACCAATAAAGTCGTGTACTATTGCATCTTTTAATAAAAGCAATTGGGATAAGTATGGTACAACGGAGTTAGCAGCAATCAGATTCAATCATTACATTAAAATTAAATTACATTAAACTAAAATTCAGTATGCAGAAATTATATGCGGATGGAAATGCCTTACTACTTTCTTACATGGATATATATAAATTAGCATAAAGAACATATGAGACGAATCTCTAACAGAGCAAGTTCTAAGGTGTTACACATATTCTCACCAACTCTTATATAGTTCCTCAACAAATGTTACTGAGAAGTTCTGGGTGGCCACATAACTAGAAAAACAGATATAAATGTGCACAGGCTTTCCCAAAGTCACATATGAAAAAGAGCACAGGACAAGTAGTGTAAGATCTGGATTTGGTACGGCTTCTATCATGAGCCTGCCCTAAGACCCCAGGCCTTTCCTCCCCTTTGTGGGCCCCAGTCATCTCAGCTATAAAAGGAAGGAGTAGACTGGTAACCTCCATAGTCTGCTTGGAAAATATTTTCTTCTGAGGAAAAGGAAATACATCTCCTTCTCTGTTTTTCTAAAATTGAACAAATGGAAGTGTAAGTTAAAAGGTGAGTCAGGAAGTTGGAAAGAGGCTGTGGTCTAAATGTGTGTGTCCTCTCAGAATTCCTATTTTGAAATCTAATGCCCAATGTGATGGTGTTTGGGGTGGGGACTTTGGATGTTGATTCTAAAAAAATGAAATAAATAAAAGACATCCCGGAGGGCCTCTAGTCCCTCCCTTCTGCTCTGTGAGTCATAGCTAGAAGGTAGCACTATGAAAAGGAAACCAGGTTCTCCCCAGACATCCAACGTGCTGGCACTCTGAGCTTCAACTTCCCAACCTCCAGAACTGTGAGAAGTAAATCGTTCTTGTTTATAAGCTACCCAGTTATACTCTATGGTACTCAATTATAGCAACACAAGTGGACTAAAGCAACTGAAAATATATTAGGCTTCAAATTTAGAAATCTTTATAGCTACTCAAACAGATATTTCATTTTACCCCAGAAATGACCCCATTTCAGACGGTGGTATAGTAATAGGCCTTGTTAACTTCCTAAATGATTTCAGAATTGTAGGAGATAAAAATGTGTAATACAAAGGAAAGATGGTAACACCCCAGTAACTATATTAAGAACTGGAGAGACAGTGTACACACTTACTTTTATCTTTAGCTTTATTTGAAAGAGAGACACTTACATAAGAAGTATTAGGATTCAAAAGAACCAAATGTCTTGGGAGTAGGGGAGCGTGTGACTTGTAATCAGAATCCCAATTTTAAATTTAAATTTTTAAAATAGTTATAGAACCTAAGGTTAATTATTTTTTGTTTGATAGTCACCTTAGAAATAAGAATAAAAATACTAATATTATTTTGAATAATAAGTGAGAAAACACGTTAATTACTTGGCATGGTCCATGCCACATAGTATGTATCAAGTAAATGGTAGCTGTTTTTATTATAATGTGATCACCTTGAACTTCTCAATAACATTGTAGAGAGCTAGAAGGGTAGGTGAAAGTAAGTGTAATATTTTTGCACAACAAATGTGGCAGTGTCTAACAGTCTCAGTGTTCAATAAACATAAAAGCACAACTAATATTTTAAATCAGCATGGGAATTTCAATCTATAATTTGGGTTATCTGGATGGAAAAAGGAACACAATCCAAAGTTAATTCTAATCAATATGATGGGCATTTCCTTCATTTGGGAAAGAATATGAATAATAGTATAGTGGTTTTCACATCATTCCATTTAGTGCCCCAATAGTATGTGCTTGTAAAAGGAGGTATAAGTACCACATTGAGGGGGAAAAAATGGAAAAGGAGATACTGATACAGCTTTTAAACTGCACTTGCTGGTACAGTCTTGACAGAGCATCAATGTAACTAAGACTCAGCCAGAAGGGAGCAGAATCCTTCCATGTTATTTCCAAGAAGCAGAATGAAAGCTGCTTATTACAGCCACCTGCAGAGTAGAGGTATGGGGAACACAGCTTTCTCTCTTGCCTGATGCCATCTGAAAAATGTGCCCACTAATTTTATATTTGTTTAGTCCAGAGAACAGAGCCAAGATACTCAGGTAACTAGCCACAAAGAAAGTCTTAGAACTTTATCTGCATTTTTCCAACCAAAATGGATGCTGCTATTGTAGGAAGTTAGGTCAGGTGGAAAATGCTTTCCTTACTCTCAAGTCCCTTAAGATTCTTCCCAATTATGATTTCTCTTGTGAACTCCCAACAGGACTCCTCCCTACACCACACACACACACACACACACACACACACACACACAGATCATTGCACACAACACACACTCATTGCAGTATGTCGAGGATGCTTTCTGGCGTTCTCACAGCAAAGACAGCCTTCTGCCTTGCATTATGTTGATATGTGTCTTAGTCATGTCTTATCTCCTCTACTAGATTATGATTTCCTAGAAAGCAGGGAATCTAATTTCCTCATTTAGAAGTAGGCGTTCTAATTAAATGTGTGTTGGAAGGAAGCAGTGGGGGAATGAAATAAGGGAGAATAAGAGTTCATGTGTATGAAATAAGAGGAACAAATTATGATGGAAACAACCTCTCTGATAACGATGTTGATTTCTACACTTCTGAGTTTCCAAACAAATAATTCAGAGAGAGTTCCCTTTTAAAATTGCAAAATATTCAGAGTATCAAATTTAAAAGAAAAAGAAAAAAACACTACTTGGAATATTAGCACCATAGAAAGGACCTAAACTCTGTCAGTGAATCTTCTCTTTTATTCTCATAATTGAACAGTGTTTCAGGAAATGGTAGAAAGAACTCCAAATCTGGGCATCATCCCACACTTCCTCAACCTGGTGAAACTGTCAAAGTCTGAAACAGTAAAATGTGAGGGGAAAATTGGTAGCCAATACTTCTTATTCTTTACAGACTCACAGGAAGAATAAGAAAGGATTTCAGGGGCACCTGGGTGGCTCAGTCTGTTAAACACCTGTCCTTTGGTTTAGGTCATGATCCTAGAGTCCTGGGATCAAGCCCCACGTCGGGCACCCTGCCCAGCAGGGAGCTTGCTTCTCCCTCTCCCTCTATTTGTTCTCTCTTTTTTTCCCTCAAATAAAATCTTAAAAAAAAGAAAGGATTTTAGGAATAAATTATTCCAGCACCTTACTTTAGAGACAGAAACTGAGGTTGTTCCCTCGAACACTTCATATGCCTTAAAAACCTCCACGTCTCTGCATGTGGTAGTTAGAAATTACCTCTCCTGTGTCTGTCCTAATTCATATGTCACCTCCTTCTTGACACCTTTCTGGATTCCTACTGTTTATTAGCTCTCCTTCAAGCTGCCTGGATCATTTTTATACACTTTAATTTATATACTGATATAAAGTGGCTTTCCCAATTAGACCATGAATTCCTGTAGGGCAGGAAGCATGCTTATCTTACCTAATCCCAAACATCTAGCAAAATGCTTTTTAATTTTTTTTAGACTCCACAAATTGAGGGGTGCCTGGGTGTCGGAGTCTGCTGAGCATCTGACTCTTGATTTCCATGCAGGTCATGATATCAGGGTGCTAGGATGAAGCCCTGCGTGGGGCTCTGCTCTCAGCATAGAGCCTGCTTCTCTCCACCCTCCTCTCTTCCTCTCCTTCTGCCCCTCCCACTGCTTATGCTCTCTTTCTAAAATAAATAAATAAATCTTAAAGAAAAGACTTCATGAATTAAAATTGGTTTGAAATATCCAAGATCATCGAAAGAGATGGGAAAAGACGCTGGCAACAGGCTCACCTGTTGGTGAAACCTAAAACATCTCTTAGCTACAGCAGCCCCTACAGACTAATCATTTTAAATCATAAAAGACAGTAACACTTTCTTAAATGCAGACTTGTGAGGGCTACTTAAAAGAAGAACAGACTAGTCGTGATGTGTGGGAAGAGGAGCTAGTCCTCTGTAGTACACCAGCTTGGAAAGAAGGATAGATTTGGGATTTTTTTTTAAGATTTTATTTATTTATTAATTAGAGATAGAGATAGAGATAGAGAGAGAGAGAGAGAGAGAGAGGCGGAGACACAGGCAGAGGGAGAAGCAGGTTCCATGCAGGAGCCTGATGTGGGACTCAATCTCGGGACTCCAGGATCACACCCTGGGCCAAAGGCAGGTGCTAAACCGCTGAGCCACCCAGGGATCCCAGATTGTGGATCTTAATAAATGAGTTAATGTAGATAATATTTATAGATTTGAGAGGATATCTGTTAATACTTTCTGAAAAAATACTGTTTGTGTGTTGCACCAGAAAATACCATCAAAGAGAAAAAGTGAGATGAAAGGCATTTAAGATATTCTTTGCAGCAAGTAAGTAAACAAACACATATACCTAGGCACAGATATTCCAGATGCCCTCTTCAAAGCCACACAGAGATTTTCAATAATAATAAAATTATCTCAGCTGCCACTATGCCATTTTTATCAAATAGTCATAGCAATTTTAAGATGAGCCCATTGGGGAGGTATTATAATTACTTTGAGAATCAGCCCTCCTTTTGTACATCCACACTCATAAAAGCGTTATTTACAATGGCCAAAAGGTAGAAGCAACCTAAATGTCCCTCAAAGAATGAATGAATAGATAAAGTATGATATATGCATATACTGAAATATTATTCAGCCTTAAAATGGAAGGAAATTCTGTAACATGCTACAGCATGGATGAAGCTTAAGGATATTATGCCAAGTGAAATAAGCCAGGCACAAAATGGCAAAAACTGAATTATTCTTCTCATGTGAGGCACCGAGAGCAGTCAACTTCAGAGAAACAGAAAGTAGAATGGTGGTTTCCAGGGGCTGGGTGAAGGGGGGATGAACAGCTGTTCAGTGGGTATAGAGTTTTAGTTTTGCAAGTTGAAAAAGTTCCAGAGTCCCATTGCACAACGATGTGAAAGTACTTAACACTACTGAGTGGAACATTTAAAGATGGTAAAGATGATAAATTTAATGTTATGTGTTTTTTTACCACAATTAATCTTTTTTTAAAGGGACTGGAACATTCCTTGAAACAAGATGCCTGAACACTTTAAACTCTATCTTTCCACTTAATTTTTGATTCCCACTCTCTAAATGGTTACTGTACAATACATAACTATTTCTCAGAGCAATACACAAGTTGGCTAGAAGGTATTCGATTCATTCACTTAGATTGTTAGGTCTAAGGTAATGCATTTGGCTCTGAATGAAAGGGGGAAAGAAGGAAAGCATTTTGAAAACTGTTATCTTTTAATAGAAAACACTATCAGGAGGGCAGTGCTAGATGAGTCTTCGTGAGTACAGGTAAGGGAAGACAAGATGTATATCGATACAGAATCTAAAAACCTGCTTCTACACCATAACCAGTATTCCATGGCATATTTGTTACCTGAATTTCTGAGTTTTCTGAATGGTTAAGTCTGCACTCAGGATCAATAATTTCTAAATTCCACTAAACACTTCTTTATTTCAAGAGATAGTTGAGGTTGCCTGCCAGCACCAAGCTACAACGGAGTCAAACTGCTTTCCCCAAGCACCAGACATTAGTTTGAAGAAACCTTGAAAGCCAGAGGAGCACAGGAAAAGATGATGACGTGAGTTATCTTGAGAACTCCAACACAAAGGAGACCCAGATGGAGAAATGACTTGGATCACTTTAACAAAGGCAAACACTGCCTGTACCACCCACAATGAATATCAGACTTTCATAGGAGCTGGGGCCTGAATAGAGAAACCGGTGGTACTTGTAAACAGTAAGGTGAAAAGTTTCAATTTAAGCTTTGTATCAGGTTGATTTTCTTGCAAGTCACAAAAGAAAGGAGCTGATTAGATCTTAGCTAAAGGGGAGAAGCAAAATAACTTTATTCCCTGATGGTAAGACTATATTAAAAGAAAAGGTGGAAAGGGAATTTTAAAAGTATATACCACTTTATTCCTGTATTTCTAATGTAAATTATGCCTAGAAAACTGATAAAAATCAAGATGCTGCCTTTACCCCATTATCCTACTTTTTATGATAAAAAATGACAAGGGAAATGTGACAGTTCAAAATATAAAACCTGCTGAACAGAAAATAATTCTGATAGAATCACATAATTCTGATAATATCCTGGAGTTGGAAGTCCAAACTGCCCAACTCTTCATCAAATGACAAGTGTTTCTTGAAAATCTCCACTGATGGACCGTCACAACCTCCTGAGACCTCTCCTCTGCCACCAGAATGAGCTCTGGCTTTAATACCTCCTTCCCTTAATCTTAACATCTCTGTCACCTCTAAATACGTTAGCCTGAGTCCTAGCCAATTACAATTCAACTCATTTTAAAAGGACTATAAACTTTTTGGATTTCATAAAGGCCATAAATTATTTACATATGTGAATCTCAATATATTATTGTTGAAAAGTATAACTTTGATTAGTCTTTTTACCATCTAGAAATCTTGATGAAACATTAGACTCAATAGGTCAAACTGGCCTAACTTGTCCCACCAGCTATCAGGTAACAGCCTTAACCTCTACTGGGTTATCAAACAGGAGCATTGAGCATTCTCTTTGACTATAACCTCTCCTTCACATAACCTGGAGCACAGTGCCCACACGTCTGCACATGGGTACGCCTCACTCGATGTCATCCCCACGCTGTCTCTTTGTTGCCTCCTTTCTGTTCTCACTGCTCCCTCCTTACACAGGCTTCCCCCAACACCCACCTGGCAGCACAGTCTGCCTGCCTATGATCTCTCACCCTTCATTCCCATTCCTCAAAGGACTTATTTCAGCAA
The DNA here is from genome assembly GCF_003254725.2 of Canis lupus dingo. NCBI lineage: Eukaryota > Metazoa > Chordata > Mammalia > Carnivora > Canidae > Canis > Canis lupus. The sequence continues at coordinate 24,153,232 of NC_064276.1, forward strand.
CCAACTTTCAATGTTTATTGACACCAGTATGCTCCAGATCCCGCCCCAGGTGTGAAAAAAAGATATACAAATGAATTATGACGTTTGCCTGCAAGTAGTTGAGCATCAAATGGAGATAACAAAACTTAATTAAAGAATCATATCACAGAATAAACAATTACAATCACGTTCAAAGTGCTGTGGGAATCTTGATTCAGATGGAAGAAGGGGCAACAGTAAAGCCAGGCCTTAAAAAAATAAGACACCTTCTTTTTTTTTTTTTTTTTTCAATTTTTATTTATTTATGATAGTCACAGAGAGAGAGAGAGAGGCAGAGACATAGGCCAAGGGAGAAGCAGGCTCCATGCACCGGGAGCCCGATGTGGGATTCGATCCCGGGTCTCCAGGATCGCGCCCTGGGCCAAAGGCAGGCGCCAAACCGCTGCGCCACCCAGGGATCCCGGCACCTTCTTAATACAATTTAAAATGAGCTTTTCTCAGGTCATGCTTTCAAAAGGTAAGATTAGAACTGGCTAAGAATAGTGAGGCATGCATAGTAGGTAGGAGGTAAGATGGGTTCAATCACTTCACAAGACAACTTGGAACATGTAAGAAATGTTGTGGAAAGGTAACAACCTAAACATTAAAACAAAGAGAGTTTAAAAGTATGCTACATACACAAACATGAAACAATCTTTAAAAAATCATATCACCAAATCAAATAAAAAAGGAAATGGAATTACAGTATTCAGAGAAAATGTGAAATGCTGAACTTTACCATTCATAGGTCTCAATTTTATTTCAAACTGCATACTGCACATACATATCTACGTATGAGAATCTATATGTGAGTTTACATATAGGAAATATGTGCCTCCATTATCATATAGATGTACATATGAGAATTATAAGCTTATACAAATAGATGTGCAAACAGCAAATATCAATAGTCCTCATCTCTATTTGGTTACTCTATGAAAGATTTAAGTTTTCTTCATATTTTTCTATATTTTCCACACTTTCTATAATGAACAAGTTTTAAGTGTAACCAGAAACTCCTTTCCCCACTACATGTTATTTTTAAAGAAGACCTAGGATGTGGATGAACAGGTGATGGTGTGGACCTAGAGGAGAGGTTACTACAGAAAGAGAACCTTATGGACCAGCCAGCATGGGAGTACATGGTATATGAGGGGAGATGTTGTGGTCCACAGTACTGGAAGCGCTGAGTAAATTACTCAACATCAATTGTTTAAATTTCACTTAGAACACTGGTTCTCTTTCATGGATTTTTTTTTAATTTTTTAAGAATAGCCATTCTAATCAAAAGATGACAAACAACAGCATCAAGGAACAAAGAGTCAGGATTCCCATTTGTATGGGAGATCACAAAGAAAAAGCATGTTGTTAGGGGAAAAAAATTGCCAGGGGAAAAGTTTAGTCCTTAGCAGTCCACCATAGGATCCCACAAAAATCAATGTGACCATCCGAAAATGGATTTTCAGTACCACAATATTTTATCACTCATTCATTCCACAAAATTTTCTGACCACCTGGGGACAAGCACCCCACGAGGCACCAGGGGTAAAGCCATGAACAAGACAAATAGCCCTGCTCCCCTGGTGTTCACATTCTTCTTTTAGGCCTAAATAATATTCCTAAAATATAATATTCCTAAAATCTTGTTTTTGTCATTTTTGTACTCAAAGAACTATTATTTCCCCAGGATAATTTCCAGCCTTCCATAATCAGAGAAGTGGCAGAGGGAAAGAGCAAGGAACCAGAAAGTCTACAAAACATCTAAACACTTTTTCATGTGTCAAATTAAGCATTTCTTGAGCGTCCTTTGCCTTCCCTGGAAGAGGGGGATACGCACATGCTCCCTGCTTTCCTGCTCAGGTTGTTACAGAATGATGGATAAAGTGCTTTAACCTATAAGTCACTGAAGCATCTTTTGCCCACAAGATCCTATGCAGGTAAGACTCATTATCCCTTTCTCTTTGCCAGAGAGCATCCTCTCCCCAATGCACAACCTTGCTTATCTTCTTAGTCCCCTGACCTGGGCAGCCTCTCCTTCCTCTCTGCCCATTCGGATCCCAGTACCCACTTCTTCCAAACCACTCCCTCCAAGAAGCCCTTCCTAGTACTTCCAGGAAGAAAAATAGAGAGAGAAAACCTCTATTTGTCACGCTTAAACAAAACAAAACACAGAATTGGTTTTGTTTGTTTACTCATTTCTTTTATTTTGCTTCTACATTAATAAGTTGTCTAGGGGCGCCTGGGTGGCTCAGTGGTTGAGCATCTGCCTTTGGCTCAGGTCGTGATCCCAGGGTTCTGGGATTGAGTCCCTCATCAGGCTCCCTGCAGAGAGCCTTCTTCTCCCTCTGCCTGTGTCCCTGCCTCTCTCTCTCTCTGTGTCTCTCATGAATAAATAAATAAAATCTTTAAAAAATTGTCTAACTTGCATAGATACCACCCTAATTATTCAAAGGGAAAGAAGTTTTGTTTGTTTTACTAGGCAAGATATTAAGAAGGAAATAATTTTTAAACCCTCTTTGAAAACTAATTTGAGCTTGGAAATTATTTTTAAAATGTGCTTAGAAATGTTGTGGGGGAGGGGCTCTTCATGTTAAAAATCACTTAAGTCATCATCACTGCAGTTACAGCAAGACACTCCAGTGAATTTAAGTAATTAAATGGATCAGAGTTGCACATAAACTACACGTCTGCGATACAATGGAAATGACTCAATACCCAAAGTTATTTCCATAAATATGGTCAAATCAAATTGTAAGCACTCCCCCCATTCTACATAAGCCCAACTTTCTTCAAAGGGTCTTGAGACACAGAGCCCAGTCAAAAATTCAACCTCATCCAAGGAAACTCCCAAATCCACCCAGTTGAAGAGAATCATCACTTCCCTCGTGCTTCCCTTGAATAGCCTGTGGGTATTACTCTATAAAACCCAAATGGCAATACTTTGCAGTTAACAATATATTGTCCTATAAATGATTGCATTTGATCCTCATAAATGCCCTTATAAGATAATTAAACAGCAGGAAAAACTGAGGATTAAAAAGCTGAAGTAAGGAGTGCCTGGGTGGCTCAGTCAGTTAAGTGTCCAACTCTTGATTTCAGTTCAGATCATGATCTCAGGGTCCTGGGATTGAGCTCCACATTGCGCTCCACGTTCACCACAGTCTGCTTGAGATTCTCTCTCTCTCCATCTCTCCTTCCACTCCTCCCCAACTTGTGTGCTTGCCCGTGCTCTCTCACTCTAAAATAAATAAATAAAATCTTTTAAAAAAATTAAAAAGCTGAAGTGACTGGTAAATGAAGGCACTTGAGCCGGGTCTCCCAACTGCATTCAGTGTTCCATATGCTCTGCTGGGATATTCTTTGTAAAATCAGGTTTAGAATATGTTTCTGATTTATTTTTATGTACCCCACTGCTTTTCACATGGAAAGTTCAAGAAACATTTGCTAAATTAAATTGAAAATTGAAAGTTGGACAACTTAAAAATTTGGTAGGGGCAGTGCTGATCATTTCAGCTGTGTCTTATGCATTAATACATTATATATATATATATATATATATATATATATATATATATATATATATATATATATAAACCTGGTCCCTAGAAGAGACAGGACACATCCTGAGATGGTTGTATGTTCCCTGTGAGCTGCTAGTCTCAGAGAGGTCATGAAATGTTCTTCTGTGAGACAAGGAATCAATTCCTGAGGTCATGGGTATATTGCAAAGACCTCAGGCTTTCAAGAGAGATAGACCTGGATTCAAATTCAGAGTTTGCTTCTTACATTTGGGCAAACTACTTGATTTCTAAAGCCTTGGTATCTTGATCCTGAAAAATGGGATAATCATGCCTGCCTCACATACTTACTCTTTTTTTTCTTTTTTAAGATTTTATTTATTTATTTTGAGAGAGACAGAGAGATAAACCATGAGTAGACAGTGGGCGAAGCAGACTCCCTTGCTGGACAGAGAATTCAATGCGGGATGAATTGCTCAATCCCAGGATGCTGAGATCATGACCTGAGCCAAAGGTACATGCTAAACCAACTGAGCCACTCAGGCGCCTCTCACATAATTATTCTGAGCCAGAAAAGAACAAAAATAAAGGAGTACATGGTTGAAACTCAAAAAATATTGCCTTTTTCTTTCTGTGGTAGGCAGAATTCTAGGGTGGCTTTTTCTATCCCCTAATATATAATCCACTCCTCTTAAGCATGAGTGGGACTGTGAATAGGATGGACAGTCATTCCCTGGATTATGTTATATTACATAAGAGTCCTCCTTAGCAGGAAGGTTCTCTTGTTGGTCTTGAAGAAGCAGACTGCCATACTGTGCCTATGGAGATGGCCATGTGGTATTGTTCCGAGGGCAGCCTATTAGACCTGAGAGCGTCATGGCTGATAGCCATCCACAAAGATGGGGCCTCAGTCCTCCAATCTTAAGGAACTGAATTCTCCCAACAACCTGAATGACCTCTGGAAGAGAGCTTCAAGCTCCAAAGGGGAGCAGAGAGACAGTGACTGCAGTCTTGTAAGATCTTGAGCAGAAACCCCAATCAAGCTGGGTCAAATTTCCCAACCTACTGTAACATCATAAGCAGATGTTTGGTTTGTTTGTTTTTTTATGATTTTTTAAAATTTATTTATTCTTGAGGGACACACAGAGAGAGAAGCAGACACACAGGTAAAGGGAGAAGCAGGCTCCTTGCAGGGATCCCGACATGGGACTCGATCCTGGGTCTCCAGGATCACACCCTAGGCCGAAGGCAGCGCTAAACCACTGGGCCACCGCGGCTGCCCACAGATGTTGTTTTAAGCCAATAAATGTTTTGTAATTTGTTATATGGCAAGAGAGAATTAATATATCTTTCCTAAATGAAACAAACCACAGTGGTCTGTAGAATTTGTAAGCTTCCTGAGGATGCCAAGTCATTTTAGCAATACTCTGATCACCCACGCAATTCCCAGAAATGGTACCCTTCAGATCACCAAATACTGGAGAATCCAGCTGTCATCAAACCCCCCATATGTTCCACTCCAGGAATTCCTAGAAAGGACATTGATTCATCATTCTTATACTAGTTCTTTTCCAGGGCAATCTGGGGACCCTAGCACACCAGTCATCGTGACAAGAAGGCAGAATCACAAAACTTTAGAGCTAAAAGGATCCTTAGAGATACTAGGAGTAATCTCATCCTAATTCACTTTATAGATGGAAAGAGTGAAGCCCAGAAAGTATCTTCCTCAACCTCTCACAAGTAGTCAATTGTACGAACACAGTCAAGTTTTGTGAGGTGTAAAACTTATACAGTTTGAGGGACCCTTGATTCAAGAATATATAAAATTACTTCTCAAGCCAGTATTTAAAATAAATAAAAAACAATAAAATAAAATAAGAAATCAGGCCAAATTACACATTTGTAAAAAAGAATTACATATAACCTAGTCATCACAACATCCAGATATAGCTTTAATATGTATGCCTTATAAATTTTGTCTATATGTGCTCTCATTGTTTCTTCATGTAACAATTTTGCAATATTTTCTAAAGAGAAAATAAATGATTCAATCTTGCTTCTAACTTGGTTTGTTGTGCTTATTAATAGTTAAAAGGTGTTTAATTCAGCTTTACTAATCATTATTATTGTCACGTAAATATTTAGGTATATTGTCAAATTTGATTTAAAGACAAACTCGATTTCTATTCCATATGAGGTGTAAAACTTGAAGAATTCCCCCAAACTAATTTCTGTCCATTGATCCTTCACTGGAATAATTTCAAATCACAATATAATATCTGGCCCTGACCTCCATGTCATGTTCCCAGCAAGTCAGCACTGGGCAGCTGGAGTATTGCAAACAAGGGTTTACTTGGAAGTGACTGTAAGCATACATGATGATAATCCTACTAAATCCAATTTAAATGTATCCCCAACTCAACTTCCTTTTAACCAGATTCAAAAAATGGCAGAAACAGCTCTTCTGTCTTTCCACATGGAACAAGTGACAAAGGAGGGTACAGAGGAAAAAGTCTGCAACCTTACCCAACTGTGGTCAAAATATCTTACTTTTGTAAATTTACAAAACATCTATGAACATGTGAACACATTACTAGGGCCCTCCTAGAGTGTGGGAGGGTCTGTACAAGTGAGGAACCCATGAAGCTGAAGCTTCTTTAGCTTTTAATCAATGCAGGTAAAGGACATCAATTTTACCCTAAAACCTGTGAGATAGGGATGTCTGGGTGGTTCAGTCCATTGTGAGCCCAATTCTTGATTTCAGCTCAGGTCATGATCTTATGGGTCCTAAGATCAAGCCCCAAGTTGGGCTCCATGCTCATCACGGAGTGTGCTTGAAGATTCTCTCCCTTTGCCCATCCCCTTGCTTGCATGCACATGCTCTCTCTCTCTCTCTAAAATCAATCAATCTTTAAACACAGAAACACACACAAAACTGTGAGACCAACTAAGGTTTTTGTGGAATGAGGAAAACAAGGCTTAGAAAAATTAAATAATTTCCCAAAGTCTTATCACAAGTCAAGTGTGGAGGTGGAACTGAACCCAGGCAACCTGAATCCAGCTTTCACATTCTTTACCATTTGCTGCACATACCACATACTTCCATAGGGGCAGGCTTGTGATGGTGCTTGTGTGTGTTCGTGCATGCATGTGCATGAACACATGTGTGTGCATGTATGTGTGCATGCCTGTGTGTGTGTTTGGCAGACAGGAAAGGAAGCAAGTGTTCTGTGATTCAAAATTAATGTAGAGTGAACTTTTGTTGAGTTCTTATTTGCTCCACTTGATTTCAGTTATAACCTATAGGAATAGAAAATGGGTTGTGGAGTTGACTTGAGGAATCATAAGCAGCAGTCACTGATTGTCAAAAACTAATTTGACTCAGCAGTGATTGGAAAGCCCATCTCAAGGGTTTTCTCTCCAGATCACAATAGGCTAGTTAAAACCCCATGATCAGGATATCAAAAGTAAGAGGATGGGCACCTGGCTGGTTCAGTCAGAGGAGCATGAGACCCTTGATCTGTGGGTTGTAAGTTCAAGCACTATGCTGGGTGTCAAAGTTACTTAAAAAATAATTTCTTTAAAAAAAGTGAGAGGATAAACTCACTCATGGTGGAGTCTCTCTGCATATAGTGGGGCAGCAGTACTCTTTCATTCAGCTGTGTCTTACTCCATGAGCAAGCCTCCCAGTGGAGATGTCTTAGCTACTGAAGGGTTCAAAGGACACTGATGAAAGAATTAGGAGAAATGGCTCTATGTCTTATTCTCAATATTACTCCATCTATGAAACTTTGGATACATCCTATTCCTCTTGCTCTCACTTTCCTCAGTGGGATAAGTGGTTATATAGGTGCTCTCCTGTTCTATGATCTATGTTCTTATCTTTAAACCACAAATTGAAGGCTCAAGAAGAGAAAACATGGATGGCTGGAAGGTAGGGGGAATATCCTGTATTTAACTCAGATCTCTTTCTACAATACTAGCTAAAAACAGAAACCAAACCAAAAAACTGTAATTTGATTTCTTTGAATACTAAATAAGGAATAAATTTTTAATTATTTTTAAAAGAAAAGCAGAATTTCAATTCAAAGATTGAAAGCCACTTACAGGAGAAAGGAAATATTAGCAAAGATCTCTGAAAGAGCCCTGGCCTTCTGGTTCGCTACTCCTGGGCTTCTCTCATGTAATCATCCCCATGCTCATGGCCTCCTGCATCTCAAGTTTCAGGAAATCAATTTCTGTTCCCAGGACAGCATTGCTCAGCCAGGGCACCATGGAGGATTCTCCTGAGCCTTATTTTTCTTATCCATCACGGAAGGAACCTCACCTAGTTACTTCCTTAAATCTTTCCACATCAGAAATTCTGTTGTGTTTTTTTTTTTAAGGCAAGTTACTCTGAACAACAAAATAAGGTATTGCTGTTACTGCTGAAGCATACCACACCTTAGTCGATATAAGCATTCCTTCTCCTTGTTCTGTTTGATCTCTGCTGCTATGATCTGTTTCTGTGGCTTTTCCAGCACAGATCGATTTTCCATGGGTTGCCATGTGAAACCCCCAATCATGTTAAATGATAAATGATATTTGTTTAACTGAGTTTTATAATCCCCTGGTATTTTTTAAAAGAATGCTTAAGGAAACAATACACCACAACTGATATATCTAATTATTTCAGTTAACCTGAGTTATCCTCAGAGATTTCTTCTTGCCGCTACTGAACACCTACGTCATGCCGGGCACTGTGCTGAGTGCTGGGGTTCCAAGGGAAAGATATCATAACCCAGGATGATGTGGTCATAGCCCCATCAGGAGGATCACCCTCATTCTGGACGGTGATCCAATATAAACTGGTGAAGGATAGAAGCCCTCTGGGTTCGAATGATCTATTTTGTTGTAGTGTGGTGCCAGAGAGAAATGCTCACCTTCTTTTATGTCTCGCTGTGCCCCCTTTGATACGGTGGGAGAAAGTCAAAGTTAAGTACTGAAAATTAGTGGATCTTAAATATCCATACACATCAGAATCACCTGGAGAGGCTTGTTGGACCAGATTACAGTGCCTCACTCAGATTTCTGATTCAGAAGGTACTAGGTGGGGCCAAGAGCTTGTGTTTCTAACAAGTCCCCAGGTGATGCTGATGTTGCTGATGTGGAGCCCATAGTTGGAGAACCTCTATTGAAAGGAATGATAATGAACTGGTCTGGGATGAGGCTCTAACACTGGTAGGTGTGAAATACTCCTCATGGGTACCACTGTGCAGTTAGGCTAGGAGAGCCACTGGTTTAGATCAGATGATGTTACCTTCCCCAAATAATTGCACTCACAAGATAAGCTTTTAAAGCTATGTCTGTTTCTCTGTAGCTTTCCTGAATAACAATTTCTTTGCTTGTAGTTTCAAACTTCTAGGTAAAATTATGCTTATGATGACATTTTCCAGAAAGGACTAGAATGCAGCCCATGTTTTCTGATTGCTGACTACATACGCGGAGCTGTGTCTTCCAACGCTGTATTGGGTGATGAAGAACACAAAGGTGAGGACCCACCACAAACCAGATTGGTATGGAAGGACACAAAGATTAAGATATTCATTCAAAAAACATGGGGGCACTTGATGGAATGAGCACTGGGTGTTATGCTATATGTTGGCAAATTGAACTCCAATAAAAAATTAATTAATTAATTAAAAATAATATCTCTGAGTGAGTTCAGAGCACGGTGCCAAGGACCTCAGGCTTTTCTCTTTAAAATGGGAGGCAAAAAAAATAAATAAATAAAATAAAATGGGAGGCAATCGAGGTTTTTTTAAGGGTGAGAGTAATATAATCTGAATTGAATCTTTGCAGTGTGTATCTTAGGTTCATTAAAAAGACCTTGGAGCAAGAGATGCTGGAGAAAGGGTCATAGATAAGCAGAGGGAAGAGAATCAATGCGCTGGGAGAGGAGGAATGAGAAATTGTTAAGGAAGCCAGTGCCTAGAGAAAGAAGCCAACAGAGCTGCAAAAATGACAACGAAATCCTGACAATCCCATTCTAAAGATCATTAGGAGAGCAGAAAATATTGTTGGTATTAAAAGGCAACTGTGAAATATAAGGTGATTAAAGAGAAAATTGCTTCTTGTATAAAGAACAAGTTGGGTAGCAGCATTTGCCCTTTAGCCAGAAGCTTTAAGGAAAAGCCAGTGGAATTTATAAAGAGTAGGAGAATATTTGCTGGTAGCCTCCATTCCAAATTTGTTTATTTCTTCAGCCTCCCATTAATCTGGAGACAGTGCTGAATAAAACCCTTCTACTTTAAATTGCCAGCATCCTTGAACTTCAGGAACATCCTCCTGCTCTCTGCCACTCCCTCATTCAGTTCCATTGGCTGTCTCTTCTTTTCTTCATCCCTAAATAAATGTATTCTCTGAATCCTATTCTTTGGCAGCCATATCACTTCTATTAACCAAAACAATATTTTTTTTCCAAAATAATATTTTCTGTAGTGATGAATCCAACCTTTTTCTCAAACACCTATAACGATCCTGAGTTTGGGTCCCTCATTTAGAGTTGCCTCTGGACATATCTTCCAAGCTGTATCTTAGGCACGTCAAACAGCAGGATGCTATTTTATTCATTTTCACCTATTGATGAGATCCTACCATTCTTTTTTAAAAATCTCAAATGTACGATGAATGAACCTCTGGTTCTAACTGGATATTTATTCTCAACTTCGTATTTTCTTCATTTCTCTGACATTTTAATTGTGGCCCATAACCTTCTAATTGCAGGTCTCTTCCAGATGTTAAAATGATTGAGGACAGTGAGCATGCCTTGTTCATTTGCATGTCTGCCACTGAAGGCTTGCAACTTACCATTTGTTAAGTGATTTGGGAAGGTAAACAAAGGGCTTATTTTAAGCTTTCTTGAAAATTTATAGCCAATCTAGAAGAAGCCATTCCCAGGAAAATAGAATAGATTTGGCTCTATCAGTCAAGAGGTAGAACCAGAGATTCCCGGTCCTTTTTTTTTCCTGACACCAGGGCAATCAGATCACTCATTAACAAGTCTCCTGCTCTGAACTCAGAAGGGTACAAGCCAGAGCAGAGTACCCAGAGCTGCCATAATCAGGCAGATATTACTAAAGAGGAAAACATTCATGACAAAGATAGACAATTGATCAGAATTCCAGCAAAAGAAGCTCATGCTTGACCAGTACATTATCACACTGGCATTTGCTGTATTACTAAAGAAACCCATCTGCATGTGTTGCACCATTTCAGAGCTCTTGGGGCCCACAGACCTCTCTCTAGCTTTATAAAGCCCTCTGGTTTTGGAGAAATGGAGTTTGGTCTGAGAAAAGCACCTCCACATGGCTGAACTAAATTAAGAGAGTATGGGCAACCCTCATGGGTCACTTTGTCCTCAACTGTAACACAAAGTATGTGGACCTAGTCATATGTTCTTTGCAGTGGGTCCTCCAGAATCATCCAAAATACAGAAAAACCAACATAGAATTGTGGGCCTTTATCACATTCTTATGGATGTATCTGAATCTGATTGCCCTCATCCATAAGACTGTGATAAAGGTTTTTTATTGAAACAGTAATTGTTGAGTACAACAGCCCCTTCAGTCCATTGACCCAGTCTTTATTCTCTCCTGCTAACACACATTTTACTACTGTCAATATTCTTTATATAGATTTTAGAGCCTCCACTGGTAATTCTTCCCAATATTTCTTTATATTCTGTACAATGAAGAGCTTTTACCCATCCCCAGTGCTGCTGAAAGGGATGTTGAACTTTTGTCAGTATAAAGCAGTGTCCCATGAAAACACTTGTTAAGCCATTCTTTAATCTCTTATTTGTGGAATCAGAATATTCCCATTTTCTTGGATCATTCACTCAACAAATATATAGTGATTTCCTAGTATGTTTTGGACATTGTGTTATGCATGGGATACAATGGTGAGCAAAACCAGATCTGGTTCTTGCCATAACTGAGCTCAGAGTCTAGTGGTCGGAGAGCCAGATGGGAATCAAATAATCACACAAGTTAAATGTGAGATTGCATCTGCAAAGAAGGAAAAGTATATGGTTGCGTGTGAGTGTAATATAAGCAGAGAGCAGTCAGGGAATTCTTTGCTGAAGAAGTAAATGTTGAGCTGACGTCCAAGGGCTGAGAATGAAGGTAACTAAGTAAACACTTTTATGGGTAAGGGAGACAGTATGTAAGAAGACTTTGTGGTGTGAGAATGTAAAGAGTAAGAGGAAACTTTTTAAAACTGAAAAAAAAAGTCTTTGTCATAAGAGCAATAGGGAATCTATTGAAAGGTTTTGAAAGTTGATGAGATAAAGTGAAAAAAAATCACATTTTGAAAAGTCACTCTGACTGCAGTCTTGGAAAATATCAAGGAAGGGGGTATGCGGTCCCAGGGTGGACTGTTTGGGAGTATTTTCCAGTACTAGTCTAGGTGAAAGAAGTAAGATTAAAGTGGTGGCAGTGTAGTAATTACTAAGTAGGCAGAACAGTTTGGGGTGGGAGCTACAGAATGAGTCAATAACCTTTGGTTTCTGGAATAATGGGATAGTCTGAATACCATTCACTGAACAAGGCAATACTGCCAACAGACACTGTGAGGAATAAGATGACAAGTTTGAATTTTTATGTACTGAACATCAAGATTTTCCTTCATTAACCCTCTTCTTTTTCCTAGTCTTAAGCATCTTTCACAATTCTTCTGGAATCAACTATAAATTAAAAGGAAGGGGGCACAAAGATATAGAGCAGCATCTCTTTAAATCTTGTTTTGCAGATGGTAAGAGGACTTCAAACATCTGCTACATTTGAAAATCCAACTCTATTTACCCTTCTAATACATGTTAATCAGTCAACAAGTTGAAAATAAAACAAATGATGGCTTACTCACCAGCCATACCATCTAACTCATCAGTCCCTATATGCATCCATTGTGAGGCTGACAACATTTCTCCATTCCATAAAATAATATATACTAATTTGATAATGCATTTGACTTACAGTTTTACTTAAATTTTAATGTATATAGCATCTCTCTCCAAGTTAAGCACAAGTTCACTGATGGTAGAAACCACATCTTACATTTCTAACATATTGTAGAAACTGCTCCTCAATCCAGGTACAGTAAATACCACACACTTCCTAATCCCTGACACTCTGTTGGGCATTGGCAAGGGTATAAAGGTATAAAGCAAAATAAAAAGAAAATTGTGTTTGAGGAGTTGAATTCCAGTGCCAGTATTGCTACTTAACTAACTGAGCAAAACTAAGCAAATTAGCTCGCTGAGCCTCAGTTGCCTCAATTATTAACCTTTGAAGATTCAATTCGATTGGATCCTGTACCTTAATCCATAACATCTTGTCAGAGAAACCATAACAGCTTTCTTTATTTTTCTTCAGTAAATACTGAATAAATAAGGGCATAAATGAGTGGATATCTAAATACGTGACTCTGAGGGAGGATGTAGTAAGGAGAAAGGGTATATTAATCATGTAGTTGGGGAACTGGGATCCTAACCCCAGTTCAGCCACTAACTCACTGTCCGATCCTGCATGAGTCTCTTTTCTTCTGTGCCTTCCTTGGTTTTCTCCCCTATGAAACCTCTCCCAATGATGCCACACATTTTTTTGACACCCTATTGTCACAGCCCCAGGGCCAGGGAGCCACAGGGAGAAGCTCTTTACTCAACTATATCCCTTAGAGAATGAAGAGAGGGACATTAGTGCGAGAGCATTGTTCATTTACAGTGTGAAAAGACCTCTTCAAATGACAGCACTCAGATTCTTCCCTTTGATCCCCTGTGCTACTTTCTTCTTCTCTCTGTGCAAGGGATAGCAAGAGAAATTCTACTTTAGGAGATGCAGTCATTTAATGAGTGAGTCCTCAGTGATTCTAAAGCAGAACCAAGACCCGGAGGTACCAATTACTGCACAAAGATTGCCCTGGGATTCCAGAAACAACTCCAACCATTACACGATTTCCCTGTTCATAGTTCAAAGGTCCGCAACTGTACCAGAATTACATTCCCTGGATCCCATTAACTCAAGACAACTTCCCCCTCCCCCAGAAAGAATAAAACACAGCCTTTGCTGCTGATTCTCCTTAATGCACTGAGTGTATGTACTCTTTAGAAGCCTAATTTGAACCTACTGTAGATTACCTAGATCAAAATCAGAGTGTCATTGAATGGAGCCAAGATAATGCTGCCAGGTAATTGAGATAAGCCCTATGTAAAGAACCCAGAACTCATAGCAGAGAGATGGAAGCCACATGGTCTATCATTAAGCTGAAAGGGTGACTTTTATTTGGGAAGATTGGATTTTAGCTTAGACCTATTACAGAGAAATTCAGACATTTGAGTGGCTTCCATCCTCTTTGTAACATGTGTCAGCTTTATAGGTACTCACAACTAACCTTAACTGTGGCCTTCATTTGCTCTGTGCAGTCCTATCACAGTAGCTCCTAAATCCACAGTGACGATCGGGATGGAATATTCTTTGTTTCTCTTATATAAAAATTTTCCAAAAAATGTAGATGATGCTATGTAAGATACATGTTTTATAAAAAGATAAATAACTAGTCCTATTAGAGTAGTAAGGATTAGGGCTGGAAAGATTGATTATTTTGAATACTGAGCTTAGTGCTCAAATTTATCTTGCTGGCTACTGAAGATTTTCAAAAGCAGGCTGCGAGATAATGAGCATTCTGCTTTAGGAAGTGCAACTGTTAATTTCATTTTGGCTTTAATGCTTCAAATAACGCTTTGTTTAGGACCTGAGTTCAAAATTTATCCCCATATTCTTTGTAAGCTTAGAAAACAAAAATCGTTTTAAACATCATTTCAAAAAAATATAAAAATAAAAAATAAAAATAATAATAATTAACAAACATCATTTCTAGTTCAAATAATCTGCATTTTGGAGTGGATTTGCTCTACCCTTCATGTGCCTATGTAAGGCATTTGCTTCACACGAAATTAGTCTGGATGAAAACTGCCACCTCACAGTAAGTGTTGCTATATGATGTACCTGCAAGGCTCTGTAGCTTCTGGAAATTAGGAAAGCACCAAGTGGAGCAGAGGGTATTGAGAAGGTTCAAACATAATCACTGAGAAGCACCGGTATCCCTCAGGATCCAGTACTGGCACGATGCCAGGCATTGGGGTCATCCAGGGACTCACAAAGCTATCCCCAAATTCAGAGACCATAGATTCCAAGAGTTCCAAGAAGTCCAGCCCCTGTGGTGTCTTATAAAGCAATAAGATTTTACTGGATCACAGACATGTGCATGAATTTAAATGAGTTGATTGTGAGGGAAAAATAGAAAACTGACCATTAATCTGGCTGCTTTGAGTTCGTTAGCCAAACCCTAGAACTTGGACCAGCACACCACAGCCTACATTCCCTTTAAGTGCTGTTCAATCCGACCTTGAGAGCTGACCTTGGAAAAGGGCAAGAGATATTTGATTCAATGTCTTTGACTCTGAATTCACCACCTGCCACACTTCCTGCTCTCCTCTTCCTTCTCAATGTTTCTCATTTATGTGTTTATTAGGATTCTCTTTTTTTCACTCTCAGACGTCATTCCTTTTTTAATCTTTTTTTTTTCTTTTGTCTTTTTCCACTTGCCTTCATATACACCTGTTTTTGTGTTCAAAATTGATCCTAACATTGTGTCTGGGACAGGATAATGTGACCTTCAGCGTTTAGACAAGACTGGAACAAGTGGAAAAAAGGCAGAGTATACTGTCATTCCTCATGTTCTCAGAACAATTTTAAAAAGGCTGTTCCATAATGCTGACAGGATCTCCCCAGATTCGCTTTTGAAAGCGCACTTTCACCGGAGCTGGAGGCCAGGGATGGTAGGAGAATGCCACCTCGTGGGCTCAGTGGAAAATGCCTCACTCTGTGGATGGGCCCGAGTTACAGTTTAGCTCTCAAAACACGTTTAAGAGAACTGTATTTTAAAATGCTGTGAGCACCTTCCAGTCGCTGAAGCAAATCCTGAATTTATGAATTCTCTGTCCTAGGTATTCTCTGAGTAGCAGCAAAAATATCTGTACAATGAATCTATCCCCGGGTAAAATTTAAGGTGAAGGACAACCCTAGCTTCCCTTCTTTAAATAAAAGATTTGGAGCAGTTAGAAATTCAAAGACAAGGAAGCATTAATTATGCAGATCACATTCACACTAAAATTTACATAGTATCAGAGCAGTAAATTCCACCCATGCTTTAAAGTAGAAACTAATTACTGCTCTTCCATTAAATCTTCCCTCAGGAAATCACTCCTTTTCTTGGAACCACCATCTATTTTAGAAAAACCAGTTACCTTTTCCTATTTAACACCCAAGATTGTCAAAGGAATGGCTAATGGACGATTTACATCGAAATCACCTATAATGTTTTCTTAAAGTGCATGTTTCTTGGCCCTACCTTACATCAATTAAATCAGAATTTTTATTTTTTATTTATTTATTTATTTTTTATTTTTTTATTTTTTAATTTATGATAGTCACAGAGAGAGAGAGAGGCAGAGACACAGGCAGAGGGAGAAGCAGGCTCCATGCACCGGGAGCCCGATGTGGGATTCGATTCCAGGTCTCCAGGATAGCGCCCTGGGCCAAAGGCAGGCGCTAAACCGCTGCGCCAGAATTTTTAAGGCTGGAACCTAGGAATGGGCATTTAAACTCAGCGCTGCAGCTGATCCTCTTGCATACCTTGTACTCCAGTGAAAGACTCCAATAGTTTAATTTTGCTTTTGCTTCCCTTGACAGAGACACATCTAGAAAAATGTTGCTACAGCTGATGTCAAAGAAATTACTATCTTTTCTTCTATGAATTTTATGGTTTCAAGTGTCACATTTAGGTTTTTAATCCGCTTAATGTTTAGTTTTTTGTCTGATATTAGAAAGTAGGCCAGTTACATTCTTTTCCATGTGCCTGTCAGGTGTTCCTAGCACCATTTGTTGAAGAGATTGTTGTTTTCCCCATTGCGTATTTTTCCCTTTTATCGTAGATTAATTGACTATAAAAGCATGAATGTATTTCTGGACTCTCTATTCTGTTCCATTGATCTATGAAATATTACTCAGCCATAAAAAATGAGATCTTGCCATTTACAACATGAGTGGACCTAGAGAATGATGCTAAGTGAAATAAATTAGTCAGAGAAAGACAAATACCATATGATTTCACTCATATGTGAAATTTAAGAAACAAAACAAATGAACAAAGAGGAAAAAAAGAGACAAACAAAAACCAGACTCTTAAATATACAGAACACACTGGTGGGTGCCAGTGGGAAAGTGAGTGGGAAGACTGGGAAAGTAGATGAAGGGGATTAAGAGTACACTTATCTTGATGAGCACTGAATAGAACTGTTGAATCATTATGTTGCACACCTGAAACTAAGATAACACTGTATGTTAACTATATTTAGATAAAAAATAAAATAAAAAAAATAAAGATTTCCAATATTCCTTAATTTGATCCAGAATAATAATTTAGGTAGTGTTCCACCTTTTTCTTGCATGTTAGACTGCATATTAGTTTTTCATAACCCAGCTTCTTGGAACACTTTGTTCAGGAAGCTTTCCCAATTTATTCCAGAAAATTCAAACAGATGCCTTTGAGTCCCTCAGCCTAATTACATCCTTATACATGTTAGGAAGTAGTCATTTTATTCTACCTTTATAATTTAGCTCATCTGAGATCTGGGTTTTTGCTGAGACATCTTAGGAGGTGGGGAGGCTCTCACTCATCTCTTTAGGGACCCCAAAACACAACATGCATCAGCATATTGCAGATGACAGGTTTAAAGAGTTCATCCCAAGCTTGGAATGTTTACACTAAAAATAATCAGCCAAGCAAAAACACGCGTAGCACAGCCACTAGAAAATAGCCCCCCACCCCAACTTAGAAGCACCAGACTGACTGCCCTTAGTAGGATAGAGCTGGTCCCCTCATGCCCACTCAGGCACTGAGCCTGCAGGTACCCAGACACACCAATCATGTTGCAACTGCTTGGCTCTCTGCAGTGCCCCAGGAATTCTGAGCGACAAAGGAGCCAGTCATCTGTTCCACAGCCTAGCAATTGTGTCATTAAACAAATTGCTCCATAACGTCAGAAGAGGCATTCTTTGTGACAGCCAAGTGATATAATTTGTCTTGATTCCAGACATTGGAGGCATCTGTCTGGAACCCGTGCATCTCATTTGATGTTGCAGGTTTATCTACAGAAAAGTGAGACTATAGCCAGACAGTGAACACAAGGATAAACCATTAAGTGACTACTTAAAAAGCTGTAAGTTTGCCTTTTTTGGCACAAACGTGTGGAAAGTTTTTCTAAACTCTGTTGCTTTATACAAAATGAAAACCATGACTTATTATTGTCTAGACAAAACTGCTTTCAGAACAGGCATATCAACTGGCCCAAACTACTGACACATAACAATAGTTCCAGGTTAAACAGTTTCTAATAGTGATGTCTCACAGAAATATTAAATTTGGCAAATGTTTATTGACTCAACTCATGTAATGAGCCATTAGATGCTATGGAATCAAGGGAAGGTGGCACATATCATATTGGGTAATTCAGGGCTGGTCTGATAGAATAAGTCAAGTTTTAAGCAGGCCTGGAAGGACGCACAGTCTGGGGAGTTGAGGCAGTTACCGAGCACCAATAGCAGGTAACAGGTAGAGCCATTGGTCCCTCTCTGCCCACCCCCATTTCCTTCCTAGAGAGGTCAGCATCCACATGCATAACCCATCCAACACTGGCTCTCAAATGACCAGCATCCTGGCTTTGAATGATCTTTTCCTCCACCCCACCCCAGCAGCCCACTACCACCTCTGAAATCCTCACTTCAAGCACCCAACTCTGACTTCTTTCCTCTCATCCTTGAGTACATCCTTCTACCACTCCTCAACAATTCCTCAGTCTTCCTGAGATCCTCAATCCATTACTCTCCCCACTCTCTACCATCACGTCATACCTTTTCACAACTGGCAGACTTTCAGTTATCTTTGCCATGTTTGCTTAAGCAAAACTGTTTCTCGAGCAATAATTCTGTCCCTTTAGACCAGAGGTGATCTTCCTGCTACCTATGTTCTTGTAATACTCTGGGTTTCTGTTATCTTCAACGTAACCAACCTTCAGGGTGATGACTTATGTTTTGCCTTCTCCGGGAGAGGGATAGAAACCAAGAGAACAGAAACCGTTGCCATTCTTATCTGTTGCTATATATCTAGAGTGCCTGGCAAATAACTGATGCTTAAAAATCATTCACTGAATCAGTAAACAAAATGATGAAGTCTAATGTGGCCAAAGCACAGAGGTTTGTGGCAGCAGGGAAAATTCAGGCTAGAAAGTCAAGTTGGAGCCATTTTCCAGAGTTCCTGAGCATTCAGATAATTTGTCTTATTTATTATCTAGGTAATGAGAAAGCAAAGGGATCTTTAAAGATTAAGAGGCTCCCCAAACATTCATTTTTCCCAATAACTAGTACAATTGATTACTAAAAGCATTCATACTTTTATTGCAGGACATTTGAAAAATTTAGTGAGGTAGGAAGAAGAAAAATAACCCACCTCTACAGTACTGCTACTTGATGCTCTTTTTCCCTCTCGTAATTTTCTAGGCATTTGTTTTACATGGTGGGGATAACGTAATGCAGTCAAGCTTGGGCTCTATTTTCTTTCCTCTCAACATTTTAAACTAAACACATTTTTCTTATCCTTTAAACACCGTTAGTAAGCTTCATGAATGGCTATTTAATATTCAATCTTATTAATATTTTTTTACTTACAGTTCTATTTTTAAAAACATGTTTTTCACCATTTTTATATTTTGGTTGAAATCTTATATAGTCAGGTACATAAATCTTACCTGTTCTGCTCTATGAAATTTACAAATATCTATCCACACATAATTACCACTCAGATCAAGTACTTAATGTTAACAGCACCCAAAAGCCTCTAATAAGTCCTTTTCCAGGCAATATCCTCTAATGGTATTTTTCTGACTTAGAGCACCATAAATGAGTTTTGCCTGTTTTTCAACTTCATAGACTTTGTGCTTGACTTCTTTGGCTTAATATTATGTCTTCAAGCTTCATCCATGCTGTTGTGTAGAGCACTGCTTCATTTATTTTAACTTCTTTAAAGAATGTTTTTATGTAAGTATATCACATTATATCCATTCCACAGTAATGGACACATCATTTGTCTTCATGTTGAGATTATTACAAATGAGTTTCTATGATTATCTATACTTTAATCAGTCATATTTGTAGCCTAAAACCTATTTTGGTGAAACAGTTGCAGAAATTTATCAATGTTGTGTAAGGCAAACTGTTTTCTCCTGAATGTACCTCATCCAGTTTTCTTGATTTATGTAAATAAAGTGTTTTCTGATGTTAGGGCTGGACAAAGGACTCTACATCAATTTCCCCTTATCTGTTTTTTACTTCTGGTGCCAATTTCATGAGTTACTGGGGAACAACCGAATACAAAAGGAAATATGCACCTAAGAAAAACAGCAGTGGTGGTGGTGTTGGAGTAGGGACACCACACTAGAATGGCTGACCACATATAGACATTAAAAGTCGAAAGTAAATATGCATTTGATTCCACTTTGATAAGATCATAGTCTTGGGAGATACTATGCTTTGGTTCTAAGTTAGTTGCACATGTTCTGGAATGAGAAAAATCTTGATTTGAATCCTGGTTCAATTCCGACTTTCTGTGTGGTCTTGGTAAGTTATTTATCTCAGCTCCTCATTTTAAAACTGGGGCCAAGAATGTTAATATTAGCAAGATCAAGTGCATTTTAATATCTGCCATATAACTAGATTTTAATAGGGTTTTTTAAAAAATATATATCCCGACTAATGGCCACCAACATGCAGTGCATTTTAGCTTAGAGGCTCAAATAAGTTTAATTTCAGGTACAACAATTCTCAAATATAATCCTGAAATAAATCCATTGAAAATCAGGAGGACAGATTTGCTGCAATTCAATCTATCCACCCAACTCTGACACTAAATTTATGTCGATATCATGTTTAATCACAGCAAATTACAGCTGTAGACCACAGTGAATTTTTGTATTCTATTTGAGACTTCACAACGTGCTTTTAAATTCAAATCTAATTCAATAATCTTAACATCTTTGAGGATATATCCTCCTCTGTGAAAGTTATAAGTTTATTGTATCTCAGCTCAAATCCATTCTTCATTATCTGCTCTGTCACAATGGACTTGAACCCTTTCAGTTTCTTCCCTTTACAGCAAGCACAATATTAAGCTTTATCAGTAGAGGTCGCTGGATAAATAGTTTTTTCCTCCCATTTTCTAATGTGCTACTATTCTAGAATGATTTTTCTTCTTATTCTCACTGCATAGAAGCCAGCAGCTAGTACGTGAGGGGAATCCAGTGGTGCCCAGCCTGACTCATATGCCCAGAATGTGTAATCCTTAGTGAGCTTGTGGTATACCATCCCCATCCCAGTAACCACCTTGCCATGGATCTGCCAACGTGGATACCAGGCATCCCAGGCCTCACACCACCCTGCAGGTGAGCAAGATCTGAACAGCCCAACTCTCTGCACACCTGCCAGTGTTCAGCTCCTGACAAACCTATTATTCCCTAGCATTACACTTCTCGGAGTGCAGTCACTCCAATGCCCCATTCCCACAGAAAAAGTCTTCTCTAGCTCCTAGTTTCTTACAGCATCTGGGACTTAACAATGCCCAGGAGCAAGCAGCTTCCCAGAGCACTGACTCCAGCAATTCTGCAGCAATTCCCTGTGGACTGCTCTCTCAGTATGCCAGGAGGTGGGCTTCTAACAAGTACTGATGGTGAGGTACTTCAGTGACCTTTTCATCATCCAGTGAGCTATGGCCATGCCTCCTCCAAAAGGGTCTGGATCTCAGCCTGGGGTAGAGGTGGAGGGCTCTTCCTTAGCATTCTTCCTTGCTCCAGAGGTTAGTAGCTGTTCCTCACATATGCTATTTCTACGTACTACAGAACTCTCCTTACTTCTTAGTAACCAATTCCCTCTTACTTCAACCCATGTTATACTCTATAATTCTTATCTTAAACTTACCCTTTTCAAATTCCTTTGTGGTTTGTCACTTCACTGGACCCCAACTGATACACTATCTTAAAAGATAAAGAAATTCAAGTGCAGCCCAGAAAAAACCAACCTGAAAACCCAAATCTCTTAATCACAAAATCCAATGATTTTTCCATCACACTGAAATACTTATTCCATGAATAAACGCTTATCAGGTGAGAAATGAAGAAGTAACTTGATTCTAGAAAATGGTAAAGCTTTGTGTCACTTTATAGCAGTCCCTTTCATTCTCTTAGACACTCAAAAGAAAAAGCATCACACCAAAGTATATGCTACACTGGGACTATCCACTACACAGAGATAACCCTGCAGGAACCTAATAAGGGACAAAAGACTGATATTATATTTAATTTTAATCACAAAGCGAATTCTGGAAGCTATAGGCAATATTCAACACAGACAAAACTCAACACAGGACACCAAGCAAAACTCAACACAGATCAGAGGTAAAACTCAATACAAGATACCAGGTAGATTAACATCTTAACTTTTGATGAAATGAGTGTACAACTGTAATGAACACAAATGTAATCAGGTATTCATTTCATGGCTCACCCAAATAAATCAAACTGAATAGAAAAGATGCTTGACTCTTCGTAGTAGTCAAGGTTCATTTACTTGGCATATGAAGAAAAATTGGCTCCTAAAATTAGAATCTAAAAAAAACCTCCATAATACAGTTCAGTGAATTAAGCATTCAGTAATCAAGCTGGCCATGGTCCCATCTCAATTTCTGACAGTGAACAGATCATTTTGCTGCTATATCAATGGTCTTCATTTAAATTGATTCAGAGTAAAAATAACAAACTCTATGTTAATCCTGAATTTCCTTTAGTCTCCAGAACCCTTATCCAAAGCATTGCTTTTGGTTACAGCTTGTCATGTATGTTCAACACACCTTTGTACCCTGGTGCTTGATCTTTCCTCTACCTAGAATACATTTCCAACAATGTTCAACCTCTATCTCCTACTCCCGCCTCAAATGCCACTTCAATCATGAAGTATTTCCTGGCCTCCACTAACAATATGAACTGTGATTGATTGCTTCATCACTGGAAGCCCCATAGCATTATCTGTGCTTCTCTCATAAGGAATACTATGCTCTGCACTGTGTGGTCATCACATGAGTACCACCTTTCATCCCTTTGGGAGCTGTATATTATTCAGAGACAGGAAATCTTTTATTGTTATGTTTTATTGCCCAAATTGTAAACATGATTATTTCCACACTGACCGTGCTCAGTGATAAATATTTAGGTAATTTCCCTTGGTCACACAGTAGTTGTAAAGAATAACCAGGCATAGAATCCAGGTCTCTTGACTTATGTCATTGTGTCAAGAAATGAGAATTAAAGATAATAACATCAAGTTTAGGGGGAAGAGTTTAGAGAATGGAAGCATCATGATAATCACCAGTTTGACAACACAGTATGCATGGTGGTTGGCAATAAGAACATTTAAATACCTCATGGCCCAACCATGAGAACTGAAACCAGCCTACAGTATTTGGAATTTATCTGGTGTTATTATGACTATTGAGCAATGGGACTATCATATAAAAAGCTACATTCAGGATTATTTTTTTAATTTTTATTTATTTATGATAGTCTCACACACACACACACACACACACAGAGAGAGAGAGAGAGAGAGAGAGAGAGAGAGAGAGGCAGAGACATAGGCAGAGGGAGAAGCAGGCTCCATGCACCGGGATCCCGACATGGGATTCAATCCTGGGTCTCCAGAATCGCGCCCTGGGCCAAAGGCAGGCGCTAAACTACTGCGCCACCCAGGGATCCCCATTCAGGATTATTATTAGGCCCTTAGGTATCTATGTACTAGAGAGAAATAATGTTGGGATTTAGTAGATTACTGAAGTTAGGAGTTACTAAAAAGGTCCCCCCTTTTTAGAGAATGTGTCAAGATATGAGATAGTATTACTTATATTTAGCATATTACATTTAATTTTCTGCAGCTTGCTTTTTTACTCAAAAATCCATTTCTAAGATTTATCCATACAGCCTTAGCTTATTCATTCCATGATATAGTATTCTACTGTGCTAATTACTAAAATGTATTTATCTATTACATTGGATTGTTTATAGACCACTGTTCCTCTAAGCAATGTGTTCTAAACATTCTTTATGTAACTCTTGGTGATGTGCAAGAGTTTTATCTACAGCATTTGCCTCAAGGTAGAATAGATAATTATAGAGTCTGCATATTGTCAACATTGTAAATCATATATTTCATTCCCTTGCCTTTTTATTTTGGCAAAGATCTCCAGTACATGGGGATCCAAAAATTGGATATTTTTGCCTTATTTCCAGTTTTAGTAGGATAGTATTCAATATTTAACCACTCATTTTGAGGTAAACTAAAGAGGTATTTGGTAGATGTTCTTTATCACCTTGAGAAAGTTCTTTCTATTTCTAGTTTGAAGAGAAATTTTTTTGTTTTGTTTGTCATGAATGACTACTCAACTTTGTCAAATGTTTTCTCTGTACCTGTATCATGCTTTACTCTATTAATATGATGAACTGCTC
This sequence comes from Canis lupus dingo, assembly GCF_003254725.2. NCBI lineage: Eukaryota > Metazoa > Chordata > Mammalia > Carnivora > Canidae > Canis > Canis lupus. The sequence goes on from NC_064276.1 coordinate 24,177,466, forward strand.
TGATGAGTTTCAAATAATAAACCAACCCTGTATCCAAGATAAGCTCCACTAAGTCATGGTTTATTATCCTTTTTTATATATTTCTGGACTTGATTTGTCAATATTCGGCTAAGGAATTTTTGTGGCTATGTGTTATGTTCTCTACTAATTTTCTTGTAATATTTTTGTCAGGTTTTAGTAATGGGACCATGTTGACCTCATAGATCAAGTTTAAAACTGCTTCTTCCTCTACTTTCCGAAAGATTTGGGGTCATTCTTGAAAGTTGATTTCATTGGAGCCTAAATTCTATCTTCTGCACATTGGCTAACTCTAGCAGGCACTATACAAACTGAAGTCTGTATGGATGGCACCCACCTGGAGATGTTCAGGGCACAGCTTTTGTGACTGCACACTAAACTTGCTGTGATTTTCTCAAAACGTTGATGGTATAATTCTATTGTCTCCTTGCTTCCATTTTTGAGGGATCCCTTTACTAATTATTGGCCCTTTCCCTCTGATCAGTCTTTCTCTCCTGCTATTCCCGAGATCTTTTTCTTTTATGTTCTTTAATTTCACTATAAATTCTTAGGTGATATATTATTGTATATACAGAAGTGTGTATTTCTTTTTATTATCTACCTAGTTGCTATGCATAGAATGTCCTTCCAAAATTCATATGTTGAAAACTAATCCCTAATGTGTTGAGTGTTAGGAGACGGGATCTTTGAAAGGTGATTAGGTCATGAGGGTAGAGGCCTTAGAAGTGGGATTAGTGCCTTTATAAAAGTGACCCTAGAGAGTTCACTTGCCCCTCTCATCATGTGAAATACATCAAGAAGATGGCCATCTATAAATTAGGAAATGGGTCCCCATCAGATGCCAAATCTGCCTGTGCCTTGAGCTGGGATTTCCCAGCCACATAATCTGTGAGAAATGAATTTCTGTGTTTAATAAGCTATGCAATCTATGGTACTTTTTTATGACAGCTCAAATGGACACTGGGATACTATATCTACATATATACTAGTATATATCCTTTGTGTATCTACAAGTCTTTCATCACCTCCAGACAGTTTTCAGTCAATTTTTTTTCTCAATTACCTCTACTCTTTCCTCCTAGGATTCTGATGTAGATATTTATTGTGTTCTCCATTATCATTTAACCCTTCATATTTTCCATATTCTTGTCTCTGTATTATTATAATCAGAGTAATCACTTCATATATGAGCTTCCATTTCACAAATTCTTGTTAGCTCTGTCTGATGTGCTAATAAATCATCCACTGATTTTTAAATTTTAACTAAGTTTTTCATTTTTAAAAGTTGTATTTCATTTCTTTTCAAAACTAATTTGGTCACATTTGAAAACCTCTTGTTTCTTCTTTATGTAAAGTTTTAAAATCTTATTTCTTAAATATTTTATACAGAGCTCTTTAATAGTCTGAAATTGGTAATTTTAATAATGAAGTTCTTGGTTCTTAAGGATCTAAATTTATTGCCTGTTGTACCTGGTAATTCTAAGAATGGCTTTTTAAAAAGAGTTTGATATTTGTAAGCTCAAATTTCATTAAATCCATCTCTATAATTTGTGAGGACTCGTCTTTCTTTTAGGGCCTTGAATCCAATAATGGAAGTAAAAGCACTCTAATCCTTTCAAATATTATTCAAAAATGATTATTGTGAGGGCACATTGGGGGACTCAGTCAGTTAAGCTTCTGATCCTTGATTTGGGCTCAGGTCATGATCTCAGGGTTGTGACATTGAACCCTGTGTCAGGCTCCCCAGTGAATTTAACCACTCTGAATTTAAATTCCATTTCTTTATCATCTCAGAGTATTTTTCTAAAAGAACAATATAAATAATACATCTGTATTAATAATACATCTTTAAGTCCATGGAGATTTTATTCTCCTTATGCAATAGTTCTTGGTCTATCATTCCCTTTTGATCAAGTTTTGGCAAAAAGGTCAACATGCACATATCCACATTTTTCTTAACAAGAAAGATTTGAATGTTCTAATTCCACAGTTCTCATATGAAAAAAATAGTTATTTTTCTGTTTTATCAGCAGAATAAATTAAACATGTGGAGTGTTTGGTACAAATGTGATCTAGGAACGTTACACAGTCAAAAAGAGTGACATGCATAAAGGAAGTAAAAATAATTGAATGCTTGGTAGAAGGAAAAAAGCAAAAATACATGAATAAAAGATCTACTTCAGATGCTTAAAAAGAAATGAAGCTTACCAGTAAGGAGAAGATATGGAGGGATGTTGCATTCAGAAATGCAGCATGAAAAAGTGAAACAATTCCCTTGACAACAGTTAGGGACAGAAGCAGCAAAGCATGCAAAGCACATTCACCACACTACATGGTTCAACCCCTTTTCACATAAAGGAAGTTTCCAGAAAACAATGAATGGTATCAAGCCATTAGCCACGACTTCACCGTAAGAAATGGTGCTAGCTGTTGATACCTGCAGATCTGAGAAGGGGAAGATGTAATCATAAAGAAAGGGTAAGACAACACTGAGAAGATGTCTAGTACCTAATCAGATAATTGTGAATACAAAGACAAAAGCGGCACTGAAAATTCACATCTAAATTATAGCTATTATCTGTGGGCTTGGACACCTCAGTTCAGATAGTTTTTCTAGTATTGATTTCCCTATAACATATATTAATACTGGTTTTCATTTTCATTGTTATTAACTTGAGATAAGGAAATATTTTTGAAGTAATCCCATCATCAAATGTTTTTTTTTCTTTCCTCTTACCGGTAAGAAATGTATTTTGGGGGGATCCTTGGGTGGCTCAGTGGTTTAGCGCCTGCCTTTGGCCCTGGGTGTGAACCGGGGGGTCAGGCTCCCTGCATGGAGCCTGCTTCTCCTTCTGCCTGTGTCTCTGTCTCTTTCTCTCTCTGTCTCTCGTGAATAAAGAAATAAAATTTAAAAAAAAGAAATGTATTTTTTTATTAAACTTTAAAAAAAAGATTTTATTTATTTGACAGAGACAGAGAGAATACAAAATCAGAGGGATGAGCAGAGGGAGAGGGAGAGTGAGAAGCAGACTCCTTGCTGAGCAGGGAGCCTGACACAGGGCTTTATGACCTGAGCCAGCTGAAGGAAGATGCTTAACCTACTGCGCTACCCAGGCGGCCCTTTCACTGAACTTTTAATAATAAGGTTAAGCCCTGAGACTTACTTCTTGGGAAGGAGTGGGCAAGTACTTCCTAGATTAAAAGTCTATAGAGTAGAAAAAGAGGATTTGACATACAGAAGGTTTCTACAGAGGGAAAGCACAAATGGAAACCTTTTTTGAGGAAGAATTACTGAGTTTATTAGAGGAGAGAAGTTTTAAAAAGCTCTCTGGGACTCCTAGGTTTCCAGTGCTTCCATTACTCTGGTTCTCAGCTAAGAGTGGGGTAAAGGCAAGAAGATTGAAACTCTTGCTGAGGAGGAAGTTGAAAGTATACAGGGATTTCTGTTTATAGCTCTGGCAATACAGCTGCTTGCAGGGAACTTCTGCATCAATATGGTGTACCTCCAGCAAAACAGAAATAATAATACATGTATTTAGACAGAGAGAAGGTTAAGGTTAGCCCGCTTCCCTCGCATGGTTTCTATTTAAGAAGTATGCACAGTATATTGTATTTATAACATTGATAACATTTTACAGCTTTTTTCAACATCAAATAAGCTTATGTTATGCTGTTACAGAGTTTTTATAACATTACTGATAACTGAATACTATTCCAGAAAAACATTCCTAGTCTTTACCCTACTGTTGCATTTTAGATTTTCACTTTCCACTATCACAAATAACTCTGGAGTTTTCTCTTTTGAATGACTAAGGAGAATTGGGAATACATCTGAATAACCATGTGACTCCATAATACTAAATGTTAATAGTTGCATTGGCTCTCCAAATCCAAGTGAACACATAAGCGTTTAAAAACTACAAAGACGAAAATATACTTCACACAACTTAGGGGATACTCAAGAGAGAAGCCAAATGACTAACAAGGTGAGGTCTTGTAGAGTAGTCACCAAAAACCAAGAATTGCTTAGTCTTTTGGGTCAATAATATGTTATCAATTCACAATGACTCACTTTACCTAAATTCGGACAAAGATGTATTGATACATAAGATGGCAACGTCTTCTCACACACTGGGACAAAATATGGCATGTGTGGTCTGCCTAAATTTTCAGCTACTTCTCAGTATATGATAAAATCCAGAATATGCCAAAAACATGGCAATATATATGATATCTTCATTATTTATGGAGTATATAAGATAGGACAATTGAAATTTAATCGTGTTTTTTTTTTAATTTTTTATTTATTTACTTATGATAGTCACAGAGAGAGAGAGAGAGGCAGAGACACAGGCAGAGGGAGAAGCAGGCTCCATGCACCGGGAGCCTGATACGGGATTTGATCCCGGGTCTCCAGGATCGCGCCCTGGGCCAAAGGCAGGCGCCAAACCACTGCGCCACCCAGGGATCCCTTAATCGTGCTTTAAAGTTAGAGATCCATTATCATCATATAGATCAATCCAGTTATCAAAAATTCATTTCTGCTTTTCAGGGCTATGTATAAAACCATCTGGAAAACCATATTTGTTACACCACTGAACAAACTTAAAATTAGGATGCAGAAGGTTGGCTGAGACTTAGGGGTATCTTCACGAGAAGCCTGGTTCCAAGCAGAGCTAGCCGATAAACACTAGGTATTTTCATCATCACTAAGGATTTTCTTTTATTTTTTTTCTTAATTGACTAATTATACAAAGTAGAAGTGTTATCTCACTTTTGTTTTTCTATTTCTTGGATTAATAAAACATAATTATTAAATAATTCACAGAGCATGTAATTACGGAGCACTTACTCTGTAACAGGCACCAATTTCATCAGCCCCATCAGGATCCGTCCCTCCTTATCACCTCGTTGTGTGCTCTTCCTAAAACCACGTTCACTAACTGGAGTCTGGTTTGTAGTAGAAGTGAGTTTACGTTCCTCTCTCCCACACTAGTCTGTGAACTTTGCAAGGCAAGTACTGCATCCTGCAGTGCTTAGCTCTGAGTCTGGGCCACTATAAATGCTTGGTACATATCTTGGGGACTCAGTTAAATGATTCTCTGGGGAAACCGATTATCACTGTGGAAATACATGATCCCTACACATGCAAACTGTAGTCACTTTCTTCAAGATATATATCTTTTTACAAGATTTAAAATCCATGCATGCCGGGACTCCATCTATTTATTTTTATAGCATAATTCCTGGCATCCGATAGGCATCCAGAATTAAATTCTCAAATACCATGTCTGCTTGGTTTCACTTGCTCAGTTAAGTTAATGAACTTCCATCAGATATAAAAGTTAAGCCTCAATTCTCACTGCAAATGCTAAACGCAAGGCCAGAAAATCTGGCATTTTGTTTCTGATTCTCTTCCATTTCAAAGGAATTGCTGAGCACTTAGGAGGCAAAAGTTGGTTAAATAAAGTTGTTTCATGCCTGCTGACTGTGAATGCCACCTTCAAAATAAAAGGATTTGGAAAATGCTATGCAGTAGCAACAATCGCAAAACTACAAATCTTATTTCTTCCATTCTATGTCCATGGCTTGGTTCCCATGGGAACCAGACATATTTTAAACCTGTTTGTTTTTTAAAAGAAAAAAAAAAAGCACCATTCTGCATAAGGCTTGTACTTCGGCACACCATGTACATTCATGGAAATGTTAAATGGATTAATAAAAAACTCATTTTAGAATAGTTGTATGGTTTCCAAAAGGAAAGATGAATTAATTTTGAAAATAAAGCATGTGCTTTATCTAGTGAAAATATGGTGATGCTTACATGTGTACTGTATATATTCTTTAAAAAAGTCTTATGGATATTAAAGATAATCCTCTTTGTGTGTGTATGTTTCAACAGTTAGAAAACCTTCATTTAGCACTTCCCATGTAAGGAGGCCTGTGATAAACAATCAAGCTATGAAGATGAACTAGATCAAATCCCATCTTCTATTCCTGTAGGCTAAGGAGACACAGGTGGATTTACGATATGGTGATGATGGAAACATGAGCAGTCAGGTGCGTAAGAGAGAAGGTGAAATCCATCCGTATGTGTCAGAGAGTTAGGGAACACTTTGATGACTAGTAGGGACTTAATGAGAAAGGAACACATTAGATCTTTGTCTTTCTTAGGCAAACAAAATATAAAGCATGCTCTAATTTTTTCTTCCTTGCTTGTATTTCTTTCTTTACCCCAAAAAACTATCTGCACTAACCACTCACATCATACAGTTTTATTCCTATTCATCTTCACATTGGACAGGAAGAGAGAGTTCTTTCTAAATTCAGAAGCCTGCCTGGATTCTCTGGCTGAGCTTTGCTTGAAGCCTCAAAACTGAGCTGGACAAATGGCAACAAGGCTCAGAATGTCCATCGGAAAACAGGCAGGCCTGCTGAGCCACCAGCTGGCCACATAATCCGGTGCCTTCTTCAGAGCAGAGAAGGATTTTCACTTCCTGTCACAGAAGTATAAAAAAAAAAAAAATCTGTATGTGGAAAGGACGCCTCCAGAACACAGGAGTTGACTTGAGTTATACCCGAGGTCTTCTAGGAGACATTTACTTATATCATAAGCTAAAACTCCAGAATATCAAGCATGCTTGACCACAGAAGACTCTTCCAGGAGTGTAGTTTCTCCAAGTTCCTAGGAGAATTTAGTCTTTGTTCTCAACCACTTTCAATTACCAGTGAAGGGACAGTGGCACAAAGCTACCCAAGCCAGACTCGACCTTTACTTCAGGTTTACATCTACCTTAGCTTAGGCTAACAGTGAATGGAAATGCAATTTCCTGAGAAAGCACAACCCAGTGATGGGCAGTTCTAAAAACGCAGAGTGCTTGGAGGAAAGCTACTTCAGGAATAAGTATGTGCAGGCAGTCGGGCCTTGATTATAATAAACCTCACATTTCCTGTTAGCTAGCCAACCTCACCTGTCCCCAGGTTCATCAAGCCCCTACCTCCTGCTGTTTTTGCATCACAATCAGGATCCTCCCTTTCCCAAGAAGCAAGTTCGGCATGGCTACCAAGAAAACCTTGGCTGAATGGAACCACTCTCAGGAGAAAGAACATGTCCTTTTCCCTTGCAACCACTTTACTCTGTTTACAACATTTTCTATATCCCATCCTGGGACGCGAGGTTTTTAGCAAAGCTGACTGGGACAACAAGCTTCAGCAGAAAATTGAAGATTCCCCATGAATTCATGACAGATCCTTTGAGTATCCATTTTTCTACAGTTTTGTTTTGGCATAAGAAACAAAAGCAGGAAGAAAGAAATTTTTTTTAAGATTTTTATTTATTTATTCATGAGAGACACACACAGAGAGAGAGAGAGAGAGAGAGAGAGAAAGGCAGAGTCACAGGCAGAGGGAAAAGCAGGCTCCATGCAGGGAGGCTGACGTGGGACTGGATCCTGCCCTGGGCTGAAGGCAGCGCTAAACTGCTGAGCCACCCGGGCTGCCCAAGAATTTTAAACCTTTTAAAAAGAGCCAATGATGTAAGAGCCCTAAGTCATCAGAGCAGCATCTCTAAAAGTGCAATGGAGAGGAAGAGGTGTGTATAAGCCGATGATATGATAATAACTTGAACAAACAGAAGCCTTCCAGATGAAAACTGCTTCACCATTTTTGCTCAATAACACATGACACGCAATATACACCATGGCCTATTTGACCATTTAAAATACAATATGAAAAATAAATAAAATAAAATACAGTGAGAGAAGATTTATGTATTAAGTTCTCAGGGATCCATTCCTAAACAAATATCACATCAGTCAACTGTTCTTTGACCCCAGAGTAGAGAACACAGCAAGCAGCAGATCTCAGAAGCTTTGGAATCTGCTCCGTGAATCCCCAGGCCATCCCTGTACGCTGCTCCTTGAGCCCAGTGTTTTTAGGAAGAGCACTAATCCCATTCTCTGAAGTGAAATGAACCTCTCTCCCAGATTCCTGGCTCTTTGAATTCAGGGATTGCGCCTTCAGAGGTATATCCTACCTTTCTCCCACCATCAATTGCTAGCCCAATGCTCAGTAAATGTTTGTTGAATATATTAAAAGGCAGAGAGAACAGAGAAGGAATTTCTTTTTGTCTCTCCTGAACATTTGAACAGCACGTTTTTATTACCCTAAAAAATCTCCACCTTGCATTTAGATAGTGCCTTACAGTTGGCAACTTCTTTCCCATCTGTTATTTGACTGGCTTCTTATAAAAGCACCTTGAGGTAGTGAGGGCAAAGACCTATGAGGCTCAGAAAGATAAAATGAATCTCCCAGAGTCGTCTGAACTGGATTGGAAGAAGCCAAGTATTTTAATTTCCATGTCCTTTCCACCACACAGTGCCATTACTAACCTTCCCTTTTCAACCAAAGTACCTATACTTACTCAACACTTGGTATATTTCAGAATTTGTGCTAAATGACATGGTGGGGAAGGAAGTTTAAAAATGAAAAATCCATGATCTCTGCCTCAAGGAGCTAAATGTTTACTCAATATGATAAAACCTACACCATTGAAGACACATGTTTTTCACAGACAGAAGCTTACCTGTAAAATGCAATCATATAAAGAATAGAGTTTTTAAATGGACGTTGTAAAACATTTGTTATAGTTTTAAATAGCCAATGCAGCTCAGATTATATTGACACGGACATTTTTAAAAAATAGGAAACATGTCGGGACACCTGGGTGGCTCAGTGGTTGAGCATCTGCCTTTGGCTCAGAGCATGATCCTGGAGTCCCAGGATCGAGTCCCACATCGGGCTCCCTGCATGGAGCCTGCTTCTCCTCTCTCTGCCTGTGTCTCTGCCTTTCTCTCTGTGTCTCTCATGAATAAATAAATAAAATCTTTAAAAAAAAATAGGAAACATGTCAAAAGCATGATCTACATGCATCTTCCCAATTCACAAAACACAAACTGAAGATCAAAAGAATAAATAAACAAACAGAATATTCCTAGAACACATTTGCCAAATTTGCAATGACTATTGAAAATATCGGCACTGTGATATAAAAAATGATCAGCACTATACTACATACCTAAATTCCATTTCTTTCCCTGTGTTTTCTCATTTCTTAATTTAAAGATATGTATGTTTCATCCCTAGGAGATATACAACTGGGATCATAACTGAATTTGCTTTCCAGCTACCCGACCCTAAATGGAAGTGTGTATGGGGGAAATGTTTAAAAGAAATAAGTATTATTTAAAGGCTATCAGATGTCACAGGAATGAACTAAATAAATGTGGTTTTGATCCATTTTGAAATTGAAAAGGTATATTTTTAGAACTCAATAAATAATGAAATAATTGCACATTAAAGATATAATTAATAAATATTGAAATTAATAAGAATTCCTAATTTCAATAAAATTAAGGGAATATAAATGGCTCTTAACAGGGATCTGCAAGTCAAGAAGACATTACTAAGGCTCTGTAAGAATTCCCTGACAGCACCTTATTTATAAAGATCCCTGATCTTTACTGCAGAACTTCCTGTTAAGGTAAATGTAAATTAGCTGGTTAAGAAGGCAGTACAAAGGTTCTCCTAAATTTTTGATGGAGGAGTCTGGAAAAAAATAGCCTTAAGATTAAAAAGAAGAAGAAGAAGAAGGGCAGCCCAGGTGGCTCAGCAGTTTAGTGCCACCTTCAGTCCAGGGTGTGATCCTGGAGACCTGGGATTGAGTCCCATGTTGGGCTCCCTGCGTGGAGCCTGCTTCTTGCTTTGCCTGTGTCTCTGCCTCTCTCCCTCTCTCTGTGTTTCTCATGAATAAATAAAATCTTTTAAAAAAAATTTAAAAAAGAAGAACTTTATGTATAAAGTTGCACATGATGATGATGGTATGTATTAATTATACATATAATTGATTTTTTGAAAATGTAAACAATTTAAATGCCCAACCAAAGAACCCATACCATTATACTGGCTTATGAAAAGTCTGCAGAAGCTGACACACAAGGCCCATGGAGAGTTTGCAAAGACATGAACTCCTGCTCATGCTATTGTGTGAAATGAAAAGGTGCAAGCTACAAAACAGCAACCGTCATCAAGTCCCAGGTATATTGGGTGGAAGTAGCACCAAAAACACTTGGAAGGAATAAACCAAAGGGTTCCAAGCTGTTACCTCTGGAAGATGAGGATTTTCTTGTTGTTGTTGTCTTCCTTTTGGAATGATCGATATTCTCTATTCTGGAAAACCTTATTTCCATTTGCTGAAAAGACTAGCTACGGGACGCCTGGGTGGCTCAGCGGTTGAGTGCCTGCCTTCAGCCCAGGGTGTGATCCTAGAGTCCAGGGATCGAGTCCCACATTGTGCTCCCTGCATGGGGCCTGCTTCTCCCTCTGCCTGTGTCTCTGCCTGTCTCTTTCTCTGTGTCTCTCATGAATAAATAAATTAAATCTTAAAAAAAAAAAAAAGACTGGCTACTGTTTTATGTTTCAGGAATGAACCCTTCGAGTTTACCCAGTACTTCAGGAAGTTGAACATCCCAGATCCCAGGAGTTGCACTCACAGTTGTACATCTGACTTCTGAGGAACATTGGACATCCTCTTAGGCCACTGTCATGGGAAGCTCTGACCGGGACGGGTGCTTGTGCTAGCCTGCTTCTACAAGCCCTAGACATGATAAACTGGTACTTGAAAGGATGATGGAAGAGGGAGAAGAGTCTCTAGAGAGAGCTTTAACTCCTCACTTACTTCAATCAGAGCAACTACTATTGATCCTTTTATTCTTTGGTTTCCTATGGCAGCAAGGGTCCCTGCTTTAAATAGGGACCTCTGGGAAGAAGGGGGTGCAAGCCCATTTCAAAGTAAGGAAAGAGCGAGAAGTGCAGAAGCTGGTACTAGAAATGCTTCAGAGAGGTCTAGCTGTGAAGAAGAGAAAAGTCCTGGACTTGAAAGGGTAAAGCTTCAGCATAAAATGGGAAAAATATTGTTTTTCTCACTCATTTTTATAGTTCTGAAGTTAATGAGAAAAGGCCAAGTCTCCAGTGATTTTTAATCATGGGCTTCCTTGCTAGAGATCATATACCATATAATTAATGCAGCCTATGACTTCTTCTATTTGACATAATATAATGACATTTATGTGAGTGTATATTAATGTAAATTCCCTTATGATACCTAAATTCAAACAGATTAAGTCCTCATTAAATAGTACAAACTTCCAGTTATAGCATGTATAAGTTCTGGGGAACTAATGCATAGCATGGTGATTATCATTAATAACACTGTGTTATATACTTGAAAGTTGCTAAGAGAGAAGATCTTAAATGTTCTCACCACAAAAAAGAAATGGTAATTAGGTGACATGAGGTGTAGGTGTTAGCTAACTCTACCGTGCTAATCTGCAATATATAAGTGTATCAAATCAATACCTTAAATTTACACATTATGTCAATTGTATCTCAATAAAGCTAAGGAAAAAAGTCCCAATTATTCATTCGGGGCAATGAGAGAATTTTAACACTGCAGAACTTCCTGTTAAGGTAAATGTAAATTAGCTGGTTAAGAAGGCAGTACAAAGGTTCTCTGATGCATGAGCCCACTGAAAAAAGTGAACTTCTCAAAGAAGTACTCAGCATGGCAACTGCAAGAATACGCAAATTTAAAATATTGTGTATTATTGTATACTTATAAGTATATAAGTATACCATATAAGTATACCAATAATCCATTGTAAAAGCTGAGAATTAACACATATACATCATGCAAACTCATGAAGTTCTACGACAGTATTGATAAAATAAACCCAAGATTGACTCTGCACTCAGAATGTGTAGAAACAATCTTGAGGAGGCTCTTTCTGTTTTGTGGACTATACAGAAAAAAAAATTTATAAAGCAGGCTTCAGGCTGCTGTCTCTAGAAAGGCTGGCTTACATCTGAGAACTTGGCTTTGGAGTGTTGCCTCCTACCTCGAGCTGATACAGGTGCTTTGCTGTGCATAGACTGTGTCTACAGACCATATAATTTATGCTGAAAACTTACTTCCTTCTAGGAGTCCAGGATTTTGGTAGTTGCTAGGCAGAGAACACCCACATGACCAGTTCCACATTAAATCCTCAGGTGCTAAATTTCTAAAGGACTTGCTGGGCAGAACCATGGCAACATTTTTCTGCATTTTTCTCTGCTCGAGACAGGAGCACCTTTGGTATGTCCCCTCACAGAAGAAAGAGTGCATCAGAAGCCTGCCTGGATTTTGATAGACGGCGCCTATCTCTCCCCCTTTGATCCTATCAGCTAAATGCTGAGTCCTGCGAGTCTTCCTAGGGAATCACAGAGCGCATACAGGGCACCGAGCATCCTTGGGACGGGAACTTAAACACACATATGCACACTCAGGGACAAAATTAAGCATGCAATGCATTCACATATTCACGTATTAGCAGCTTGGCAGTGGGGCACAATATGCCGTCCACCTCCATATGACATGAGACCAAATGTACCTACATTTACCAAAGGTTCCTTTCTCGGCAGGAGAGGAACAGCAGACCCTGAGGGCTTTCATGTCATTGATGATTTTTTTTGTCTCATCTCAAGCCCATGATTGCAATAAAATAATAAGCATACATATTGTGCTTTACAGGTCACACCCAATTTTACCTAATCTTAATCTTCACAAAACTCCAAGAAAGGTAGTCACTACTATAGATGAGAAAGTGGCAGACCAGAGGAAGGAAATCAGTGCTTTGATTGATCAAAGTTACAAAGGGGTTGAAATCACACCCAGCTCTTCAAATCTCTGGGCCCTGACTTCTCCCTTTCACCAGTATATCCTCCTATGGGTGTTTACGCCACCAAAGAAGTCATAGTCAAATGAGAAAAAAAAATTAAGAGATAACATAAAAGAATTGCCATATATTCTTAGTTATGTTCTGTCTTTTTAGGGTTAAAATATCTACTCTGTTGGAAACAGTGGCTGTTTCTAGTTATCATTTTTAATTTTTTTGCATAATTATTTGTAACATCTTCATGGAGCAAAATAAAAGGAAACCAATTCTGCACAGATCAGCTCCGAAAATGCCTTGGAATTTTCTCATGATTCGAATTCCAAAGTCTTGGAATCGTTCTCCCCCACCCGTCACAGATGTCTGACAAATCAAATTCAGCCTCGCAGGTTTGGGTTGGGTTCCTAATTCTACCACTGGTCACCAGGTAGCACAGGGCTGGTCACTGCACTTCTCTGGGCATCAATTTTCTTATTAACAAAAGGGTTTACTTAGGTGAATTCTGAGAGATGGCCTATGATTCATCCCTGAATCTGTGTTCTGGCCCTACAGTACCTAGAATAAGCCACAGGGTGGCAGGACAGTCTCACTTTAGCCACACGGTGAGCGTAGTGAGTGAGTAGGACACACACAGCCCCAAGGGGAAAACCCTGCAAGAGTGTGTGGCAGTTACCTTCAGGAAGCCAGGAAGCGCTGGCACGCTAGCTGCCTCCCACACGCTGGGTCAGGAAACACACCTACATCACAGAGAAGAAGGTCTCTTTGCTTTTTCATTTAAAAGTGAACTGCATGACTGTACAGTCATAGAAGTAGAAAGATGATTGTAAATTCATAGAAATAGAAGCTGATTAATGACGATACACTTTTCTAGAAGAGAGACGTACTAGGCGTACAAAGAACTACTGCCTGCCTCACTGTTGGATAATGGCAAGCTCAAGTACGATAGAGCTCTTCTGACTCCCAGGCCAATATCCAAATATTGGATATTTGCCAATATCCAGGCAAAACTTTCTCAGACAATGCATTTGAACCGAAAATTTGGGGGTCGTAGAGAAGTTCTGTAGCCTTCGGCCCCCTGGATTTTTGGGTTAATTGATGACATCAAACACAACTGATGGTCTCACTCCCAAGAATGGGCAAACCCTGACACAGAGATTCAAAAGGCCCTTTGGTAGTACACAGGAGACATAAAGTCCTGTGGACAGAGAGGTCAAGGATTCCTGCCTAGTGAGTTCAAAGACAATCCTCTCTTCTTTTTCTATTTTTTTTTCTATTTTTTTTAAATTTTGAGCTCATTTTAGATTTATACAAAAATTGAAAAATTAGTCAAGACACTCCTATACACTTCATCTACCTTCTCCTAATGTTAACATACGTACCACAGTACAATCACCAAAACCAGCAAATTAACAGTGGTATCACATTATTCACTGAACCACAGACCTTTTTTCAATTTACAGACAAGATTTCCCACTAATGTCCTTTTTCTATTCCAGAATCCTATTTAGGATCCCATATTGCATTTAGTTTTATTTCTCCTTAATCTCCTCCAGCTTGCAAGAGTCCCTCAATCTTCCCTAGTCATTCAGGATCTTAACACCTTGGAGGATTATTGATCAGTAATTGTATACATTGTTCCACATGTGTTATTTTTACATGATTAAATTGAGGTTATGTTTTTGGACTTTGGACTCATGTGCTATTTTTACATGATTAAATTGAGGTTATGTTTTTTTTTTAAAGAAAGCCACAGAATAATGGTGTGTCCACCTCAGTGCATCATATCAAGGAGTTAATGATGGCAGTGTGTCTTATCACCAGTGATATTAATTTTGCTCACTTGGTTAAGGTAACAGCTTCCGGGTTTCTCTCCTGGAAAGAATAAATATCTTGGGGAAAACACTTTGAAACCAAGAAACAAGAAATTCTGTTTCTCCTTGAATATTCACCCACTGATTTTAGCATCCATAATGCACTGTAGCTGTGATCATTGTAACTGTGGGGTTTGCTTCTTTTCCTTCCATACTTATTGGTTGGAATTCTTCTGTAAGGAAAAGTCATCCTCTCCCCTACCCCCATTTATTTATTTGATCATTTATTTACATCAATATGGATCTATGAATATTTATTTTATCCTATGGACTAAAATATAATACCAGCATTATTTATTTTCTTGTTCAAATTGTCCCAGTGTTGGCCATTATGGGCCCTTTCAGGTCAACTCCTGTGTTCTTTTGACAAGCTCCCATCCCTTTCTGAGCACTTCCACAATTTTTGGCATCACAAGATTTCCAGGCTCATCTTGTATTTTGCCTGCCCAGCCCTGGAACCAAATACTTTTCCGAGGTGTCTGGGCTCCTTTCCCTGAAAAATGTTAAAAAACTAAGATCTGGGTGCTAAGTGTGCTCACTGCACCTAGAACGCCATTGTTTCTAGAACCTCTCAACCAATAGATCTAGGAAGTATGTGTACATTTGCTAATACATGTGCACTTGCACATCTCGATTTCTTTATCTTTGAATCTGTGTGTATATTAAATTGTGCAAGTCTCTACTGATGGAACACCATAGCGTGCACTTTAGCTTTCCTTCTCTAGATAGATCTTTCTTCTCCAGTGATGAGAGAGCTGGCTCTCAGAGGATGATCAACAGCAGAGCCTGGCCTCAACCCTCACCTGGTCAGCCAAGAAAAAGACATGTGTATTTAGCAAACTGTGTAGATGGTGTAAGATGGAAATGAGGCTTAGGAAAATTAAGTCGTTAAAGGTCTTTCAACTCCAAAGCAAATCCCCTGTGCTTGAATGGCCAGGTCTACAAAGGAATGCATGTAATGACAGTCATCACAATGTTCTTGGTCTTTGCCAGAACCGAAGGCAGTTCCATCACTGTGAGAATGGAAAAGGAAAATAATAAATACAAAAACCGGGCTACTGTACAATAAAGTAGGCATGCACACAACCACACAGATAGACCTTGAGCACAGTGCTGCATGAAAAATCAAAAGGAAATAAATAACAGTACCAATTTTGTAAATTAAAAATGGATACCTACATAAAACATACATCTTACAAAGATGCACTTATGTATTTGGCATTTATCTGATCCTGCATATCATCATGGTAAGAGACATGGGAGTGAGAATCGAATATAAAGGGGAAAAGTATTTGAGGATTAAAACAAAATGGGAGATGCATTTTCATTGAACCAAGATGATAATGTGTGTTGAAATGAAGAGTATAATTATTTCTAATTTCTGCACCTGAGGTAAAAATAAAAACAGGCCATGTGTAAGAAGTCAGGGGGTATAATCAAAGGGCCAGTAAAATAATCTATTTTGAAACTAAGTCATGTTAAATTTATTGTCATTCAGAGCCTCAAGAAGCTAAAGGTTAAGAAAGATTTTTTAAAAAAATTCAGCACTAAGGACATTTTTACCCAAAATGGCAAGAGAATATTCTAAATGCATTACAGTGCTTTGAAAAGCCAACATGATGTCTATTAAATACACCACTAGTATGTGCAGTTTGATAACTGTCATAAACATTCATCATCATCAGAGGATGATCCTCTGAATCCTATTATTCCTCTAGGCTCTCAAAGGCCAGTTTCCAGGCAGCCCAGGTGGCTCAGTGGTTTGGCGTCTGCCTTCAGCCCAGGGCGTGATTCTGGAGTCAACAGATCAAGTCCCACGTCAGGCTCCCTGCATGGAGCCTGCTTCTCCCTCTGCCTGTGTCTCTGCCTCTCTCTCTCTCTCTGTGTCTCTCATGAATAAATAAATAAAATCTTAAATATATATATATATATTTGAAAAAAAATAAAAATAGAAGGCCAGTTTCCTTCCGCAAGACAAAACAAGACTTTTCCCACTGTGCAGAGTACTCCAGCCACCGGGGCCTTCTCTCTCTTTTAGACAAACACAACCTATTTGCTGTGCACTTTTGTTGCAGCCAACCCTTCTGTCTGGACCGCCCTTCCTCCGTATGTTCACATAGCTGGCTTCTTACCAATGGCATCTCTCCTAACACCTCGCCTGACCCCCTATCTAAACTATGACTCTCCCTCATCACTTATTACCCTCATGCTGTTTTATTTGCTTGTGCTCTAATTTAAAGTATTTTGTTTACATGATTACTTTCACTCCCTCTCTCCCTAATAGAATGTATGGCTCTTCAGGCTTGTTCACAATCATAATGCTAATTGTAGGGAGAGTGCCCATTAAGGACTGGATGCTCCAAAAATGCTTTGTTCAGTTGCCAGAGATGGACTCCATGGGGAAGCTCTCACTCAGATGCATGGTCTCCCTCCCTGGGCCAGACCTTGCCTGAGTACCCCCTGCCTCTCTTCCTAGTTTCAGGAGCCAGGTAGTGATATAATTAGCACATATGACACCCAAAGCAGGTTATTTTTTTATAAATTTCCCTCCTGGGGATGCCTGGGCGGCTCAGCAGTTAAGCGTCTGCCTTGGGCTCAGGTCTTGATCCCAGGGTTCTGGGATCGAGTCC
The DNA here is from genome assembly GCF_003254725.2 of Canis lupus dingo. NCBI lineage: Eukaryota > Metazoa > Chordata > Mammalia > Carnivora > Canidae > Canis > Canis lupus. The sequence goes on from NC_064276.1 coordinate 24,194,752, forward strand.
CACATTGGGATCCCTGCAGGGATCCTGCTTCTCCCTCTGCTGGTGTCTGCCTCTCTCTCTGTGTCTCTTGTGAATAAATAAATAAAATATTTTTTTAAAGTATAAATAAGTAAATAATAAATAAAAACTTCCCTTCTGTATGCCACAAAATTATGTTCAGTAGTAATAATAATAGAAAAAATTACAAATAGCAAAAAAAATCTATTTTATTGATGCTTATGTATAATCAAGCCAGTAACAATATAAAAATAATACAATGATAAAAAACAAAATAATTACATTAAGGTACTACTTTAAAAAGGGGAAAAATATAGACCATGGTTTGTATTTTATTTCACTGTTTGAAATTTTACTTGAATTATTTTACATTATTAAATTACATTTTAATTGTTATACTTAAACTATTTTATTATTAATTATTATTTAAAGTATGTCTAAGAGGTTTCCAGATTAATATCCATGTTGAATACCGTGTTTTTTAAAAGATAAGTAATTTTAAATGTGTTCATTTCAATCTTATATATATTCTTCAAATTTGACAGTAACTGCAGCAGAAGATCTTTTAGGGAGAAGTATGTTATCACTTACAGTTTGGAGTTACCTGCACATGCTGATAATAAAATGCACATAGATTTTATTTGGCTTTATTACAGTTTTAATCTTCTATAGGCATTGCACCCCCTTGTTGGCTATGGGAAGAACCTCCTGCACCCCTCTCTTGCTATACTCTTGTGTAGGCGCAAATATTTAAAATGAAAGTTCATGTCTCCTGTGATAACACTTTCCCTTTAGTGTGAAATTCAACGCCATCCTGTGTTGTTGCCTGGCTTCTTCTACCACCGATTCCTACTAGTTCCTACAGTCTACAGGTCCCCAAAAGCCCACAGTCCCAGGGCTTCCAAAATAAATCTTGACAATTTAACATCTCTCAGACACTCCAAGGACAATAACCTAAAACTTCTAAAGAACGTCCAGCTGTTCCTAAGGAAGGGAGGAGGAGAGGGAGAATAATTACTCTCTCTTCTCCAAGAAGGAAAATGATCTCATTTTCTCTAACTCTCTTGCTCTCATCTGTTTGACTCCTCAGTTTGATCTCCGCATGCCTCCCAAGGCTATTAAAAATGGACAAAGAAGTCTGTGTCTCTATGATTTCAAGTTCATGCTTGCTATTCCATTACTTGGTACTTCCTAAGCATAAATTCAATTTCTACCTAAATATTTTCCATTCATTACTCGCAATTCTGCTCAAGCCTCACCTGTTCCAAGAAGTGTCTGTGTCCATACCTGCCCTCCATGCCAGGTTCCAGAGAGAGGTAGTTATTTTTCCCTTTAATTTCCATACTTGAAAATTTTTCTACAATTTATATACTTTTCACTCCTGTGATTTCTTTGAATGCAAAACCTGTGAGTGTACTCATCTTTGTAATCCTAACTCTTACCACAGGTTTAATAAATGAATAAGTGTTTAACTGAACAAAGGAAATTAAAGACAAAGGATTTGATGTAGGGCCAACTGAAACATAGCATTAGAGAGCAAATTCTCAACCATATCATCTTCAAACCACAGAGGCTTGACCTAATCGTAGGAATGGCTAAGACTGATTTGTGTATGCTTTTACTGATTTATTCCCATGCCTACGGCCAACAAGTTTTCTAGACTAGCTAACATCATTTGAATCCTGATTCATGAATAGATTATAACAGAAAAAACCAGAGACATAGTAGTTATCATGGGTGACAAATCAAGGAAACTAAATACGAAAGTGACATAGGTAGGCCAACTACACGCATTTAATTTCCATCTACTATAAAGAAAAGTAATGGCAATTATTAATTACCAACCAATATTTCATTTTTTCAAATACAAATCAAATGAATAGGAGTGAAAACCCAATATTGCTTTGTAAAGTATAGTAGTTTGGGTTACTGTCCTCAATCATTTGTTTCTTCTCTGTAATAAGTTACTGCATCTCTACTTGTCATGTGGTTTGTCATATGTTCTGTGGGAAAAGGCCACATTCCTATCTCACGGACTTTGAGCTTGATCATGTGACATGCATTGGCCAAAAGAACTGCGAACAGATGTTTGCAATGATTAAGCAGAAACTGTCAACATAAATTGTGGTTTGGCTCAAGTTTTCTTGAGCCCTCCAAAATGAACATATCATATCTTAGGCAGAGGTTACTCTTTCAGCATGAGTTCCACAATGGAAAGATATATGGAACAGTGCTATACTCTAGTACCTTTAGTACCCATGGAACACAAGCATGAATTAAATATCTGTCATTATAAGCCATTGAGGTGTATGGTTATTTGTTACACAGCATATGGAAGAAAGCCTTGCTAATACATAGGGTAAATTATTAAAAACGTATTTTTTTAACTTTAAGGGTAGAGAACATCATATTTATCTTTTTATATTGGCATATAAAAAGTACTAAATATTTTTGAATGAATATAACTCTGCAATAAGTAAAACCGGTTTTGTTTAATTATGTAGAAATTAAAACTTAAATATTAATTCCCCTTTGCGCATTGGACATCTGTTGTTATTGTCAGTTCAGAATATCGTTCCCTATTTCCAGTAGCAACATTTACCCCTTTTTGGGGCAAGTAATTCTCATAAAGTTTCCAATCATAGGCACTAGGCTCCCAGGCTGCATATGACACAGATTTGGCCAATCAAAGCACCCCATTTTCTCTGTTACAGTGATTGGTACATAGACAAGAATGTGGGCCAAGATGATAGCCCTTTCTTGCATTTTCATATACTGAATTGGTTGGAGAAAACTCTCATCGTTTCTCCAACCAGTTCAGGTCGGAGAACCTGAATTGTGAGATGGAAAACTCTCATCATTTCTCCAACCAATTCTTGCTCTCTGTCTCTCTCTCTCTCTCAAATAAATAAATAAAACCTTTAATCTGTGTTCTAGGTTCACAGCTATAGGTACCTGCAGCCATGTCCAAACAGCATGAGAAAAGGAAGAGGACAAAGCCAGCAGAGAGAAGGAACAGAAGTGACAGAATGTTCTGAGGGCTCTCGAGTCCTTTTCCCAGTCCCTAAAACCTTGTGTCTACTCTCATTCATTCAACTTACTGTGAGCAATCCTAGTATTCTAACAAAAATTCCGTCTTTGAGTAAATCCAAATGGAGCTTCTGCCTCTGTAACTAAAGTAATGCTATTGAATACAACTCGAATTAAAGTAGCTTTCAATCATTGGTTTTATACACAAAAACTGGGCAAATTATTAAACTGATCCAGTCTAAGAACTGGAGTTGTAAAATATGATGCTCTCGTGAGCATGCTAGAGAACCTTAAATCAATGGTCTGTTCCAACCTGAAGTTAGTGAAGATTGAGGATGGATTGTTCCAGAGCATTTTCAGAGCTTCCACTGATACCCATAGAAGATGACTTTTTTTCCTGTTAACCTGTAAGTTGAATGATCAGGACACAGAAGGCTGGTTAAGTTAAATGATGCACTTATAAACATACAACTTGTGTAGATGTAAATAAAGTTGATGAAGGGAGTACAAGGAACATAATTGCAAACTTTAGAGGACCATCAATATTAGCTTATTCCCAGATTTTGTTTCCAGACTGAAGGAAATGCAGAAAACATGAAGAAAGCACAAATTCAAAGACTTTTTTACTCATTGATGGGAGATCGTAAAGCTAAAATAATAGAAAAAGCCAGAATTCCTAAAGTGATTATGGATTACAGTATCATTAGGACAGATCCAGTTTTTCTAAACCCAATATTCTCATTTTATGATTTTTTTAATGACCAAAAATGTTAAGGATTTCAAATCATTGCAGGAGCTGTTTTAGGACAAGGAAGATTAGAGGGACAGAGCACAACTCCTATGTATCTGAAACCCTGATTGAACAGCTATACATGCAAGCCTAAAATTATTAAACTAAATAGCTGGCTAGCTAAACAGATAGATATAGAGAAAATCATGCTGAAAAATGGTCTGGGCAATTCATCAGGTAATATTACAATTTATGAATTCCCCGAGCTTTCATCAAACAAGAAAAATCAAATTCTTTGATCCCTGTGAAAGTGTAAAGCTCAAGGTGAGGTGATACCTGATACTGAGCTTTGAGACTAACCCAAGGTCACTCAAGTGGACTAAAAACCTTCCAAACATGACCTAAACATTGGCTTTGAGGCTCATGTGGGAGGCTCTATATTTCAAAAGGCAGACAAATGTAAAAAAATAATAATGATAGCTACAATTTTAGAAGTGCTTGGGTGGCTCAGTCAGTTAAGCGTCTGCCTTCAGCTCAGGTCATGGTCCTGGGGTCCTGGGATGGAGTCTCTGCTTCTCCCTCTTCTCTGCCACCCCAATCCCCTGCCTGTGCTTGCTCTTTGTCTCTCTCTCCAATAAATAAATAAAATCTTTAAAAAAATGAAAGCTACAATTTTGATGCTTTCTTTTCTATATCCATTTATCTAAAAGGCTCAATACAGTGACTATTTCATCTATGCTTCATAGCAATTTGTGAGGAAAATATTCTCTTTGTTTACAGATGAGAAAATAGAGCTCAGAGGACCTCAGCTAATAAGTAGAAGAATCCAGATATCACCTCAGCCAGGTAAGCCTGACTCTCACCCCCACTCCTCATGACCTCTAATGAATTACTCATCATTTTATTACAACATACAGGAAGTACTTGATAAATATTTGATGAATGAATGAATGAATGAATGGCATTAAGTCTACAGTCCTCAAAGCCACCTGCAATATGCTCCCTATTTTTGTGCTATTAAATTCCAATGGCATCTTTTCATGGAACTACCACAAGTACGGCCATCATGTGGAAATGCCAGGAAGAAGCTTAAAGTTTAGGATCTGAGGACAGAGGAATAAAGTGACTCCCAAAGGTTCTTCTGAGGAGTGAAGTACTGGCTGTCCAGTTTTGTTAGAATAGAGGGTATCTGGAGGAAGTTAGTGAGAGTAAAGAAGAAAAGACTGATTATTGCCGAATTGTGAATGGGTTTGGATGCTTTTTATTCTGAAAGCAATAGACAGACATTGAATGGCTCCTGGCTCCTGAATGGAGTAACACATTGGAGCCATATTCAAGCACATGTTCAAGAAATGCTTTTGAATTATTGAGGCTGGAATCAGATTGGATCCCAAAAGAAAACTCATGGTTTTCTGAAATCAGGATAACTTGAGGAGTGTTCACTTACAAAAGGACTAATTAAAAAATATGAGAGCAAGATGGAGGGAAATCACAAGGAGAGTGTGGGAACCCCAGGGCTAGTGCTGGCAGAGCTCTGCTAGCTTAATAGGACAAGAAGGCAGGGTGACTGAAACCAAGAGGAAATTGTGCCACTCACGCTACTCAGAAACAAGTGGTGACACTCTTTCATGCCTAGCTAAAGGTGGCTTCACAGAAAAGGAACTAGAAGAATAAATGCTGTGATCTCACTCTCTTACACCTTCATTTCCTGCCAAAGCTTCCCATTGGACAAATCCAAAAAAGAGCCAGACTGTATAAGAACCCAGGGAAGAATTCATACACATCAATCTCCCAGGTAGAAAGCAGAGGTAGGAGAGTGGACAGGGTATCTGGAAGCACAAGGAGAAGATATCTGGTTCAAATTCCTCCAAATAATGAAGAAAATTCTAATGCAGTATGGCTTATAGACAATTTTTAGTTATGTGCATTAGCAGAGATGAAAAGGAAGAAGAAACAATGACAAGAACAGCTGAAATTTTTACCAGTACATAAGATGCTTTACTCTCAGTGGTTATATAACATCACTATATTTATTTTAAATACTAGACTCTTTAATATTGTATTTCAAATGTTTATAAGTGTACCAGCTATGCAGTTGGAAGGTACTGGTGAGAATGGGGATGAGTCAAGACTGGTTCAGAAGCATATACAATATAATTTGATCTAGTGTGTAAAATTAACTAAAAATTATTCACAGTAGACAACTGAGCATGAATAATTAAGAATTAACTTCACTTGAGGCTATATATTGATATAGTTTAATATGCTGTTTGATCAATTATATATCTTTCAAGTTCATGACAGTAAAGAAAACTTCCATAAACAGAAATTTTGGTGTTTCCTAATCAGAGGCTAACTGATTAGCCTTTAATTAAACACTTGATTCAATTCCCAAGACACTGCTTTTGGACACAGGCAACCATACCTCATGCCACGGCTAAACACACTGGCTTTGTAAAAAATGCAAACCAAAGTTCCATGTTCACCTCTGCCAAGAATTTATAAAATTAAAATATTCTTGGTAGGTAATAAATCGGAGACCTAGTCCCATTTCAGCTCTCTGATCTTGAGCAATTCTTTTGACTTTTTTCAGCTAATATCTTTGCCCTAACTGCTCAGAGAAAATACATATGAAGCACTTGCTAATTCCAAGTACCATGTTTATCTCCCTTACTTACCACAACCCAAGAAGTACATACTCCTGTTATTGCCATTTTTACCAATGAGAAAGCTAAGTCTTACTAACTTAGTTTAAGTAATGTACATGTAGTATTGTAGCTAGTAAGTGATAAAGTGAGGATGCGAACCCAGACCCTTGCCTAATTCCAAACTACACGTTATAACACTAGGTCCCCCTACCCTTTAAAAGTCTTTCTGGGTTCCAATGAAAGAGCATATGTTAAAGTACTTCATAAAATATTATATAAATGTGATCATTATACCAATAAGATTTTTGTTTTATAAATTCTGATGTTTATCACCACTACCTAAGTATAACTTTTCAAGAGATTATTCTATTCACTCTTCACATAAATATCTTTCATATATGAATGATTTTCAGCCTTCCCGTGATTGAGTTTTTCAAAGACTAGATTGTGTGACAGCATATTTGAAGTAATTAAAAGGCATACCTGGCTGAAAGTAAAAGGAAATTTAGAAAACAAACAAAAAATATTCCCTTTCCACTAATATCATAGGATTTATTTAGTTGCTCTTCCGAATTATGTCACTGTTTCAATATAATTGTTGACTTCCATAGATTCAAACATTGTCTCATTCAGGTAGCATGCAACATTGCAATGGCATTATCTCCACATTATGTTTTGTGTCTGAATTCTTATTACAAATTTTCTCTGCCCAGAACCTGCTCAGCCCACTTTTCTGTAGAACATTGTGAAACAGAATAGAACCCTAGTTATACACATGGATAGAATATGGATGCCTAAAGGAGCACACTGTTTGAAAAGCACTGTCAAATACCATGCAGATACGTGTTCTCACATAACGCTCAATTCTGCTTTCCTTCTAGTTCTGTTTTTGCTGGGTACAGGAAATGCATTTCCTTTTGAACAGGCAATGTTCCTGGGCCTCCCTTTTTCTCCTCTCATCAAAGGGAATTATTCTATTTCCAAGCCTCTTTCCGGCCCATCGGAGACTATACCAGTGCAGTCTGCGGAGAGTCCCACGCCCTCATCCTGGCAGACAGCAGCAGCTACGTCAGAAGATAGAGCGATGGCATAGGTCCCCAAACAGAGCAGATGCCACCCGCCTGAAGTCCATCACCATCTGTGTCGAATGTTATTGCAATATGTGACCCCATAAAGTCACATGTGGCCCCATAAAGACCCCACAGCTTTAGTCAACTTCTTTATTTCAGTTGTCCAACTCAAACAAACAAAAAAGTCTACAAATGTCCCTGTCTTCCACTGAAAAAGCAAAACAAATAAAGACATACTCCTTGTTCCTGAATGGGGGTGTGTGAGTAAGATGGGAGAAAAATAGAATAAATTATTAATCTAGTCTGGTTCAACAAAATCATACTTTATTTTCATAATAATACTGCCTGTTTCATTCAGTTCCTCTTAATTCAGTGCCTCCTATGTATCCATTCTGGGGACTGCAAAATTTAAATTACCCTTCCCATTCCCTAGAATATTACAGTGCTTAATGTTTATTTTTAAGAGAAAGATGGGTTAGGCTAAAGAATAAAAATTATGCATGATGAAGATGCTAAAGACTATAGCAAATACATTTAGAGATTTATCATAGCCCAGAGTACTGGGGAAGGGTTTATAGAGTAAGTGTGAGCCAGACTGGGTTTAAGAGACAGATAGGATCTGGATTGGGAACAAGAAGGGAGAAGGACTTTCTGGGCTGTCATGCAGATGGTGGAAAGATAATAGCATAGTGAACATCAGTACTTTGAGAATATTCAGCTGCCATGAGATGTAGTATTATTTTCTGTGCAGTGGGGATAAGGAAAAGAAGTCATGGAATCTAATGATGGCCCCAGTGAAACAATCTCAGTGCTAAATATTGATGGCAATAAAGAGAATGAAAAGGAGAGAAATAATCACAAGACTTCAAGGTTCAAAGGAAACTTGCCATTCTTCCCAGTCTTGCCCATAAAACACATTCTTTCCCTAACATTCCATTTGGGATCCTAACTTTCCATTTGGGATGATCACTTTAAATCTCAACATTAAATTCCTTTCTATTCTGCTCTAGATATAATTATAATATTGAATGTCAGTATGAGAGCCCATGACTAATTCCAGGGAGTTACTCAGTGCAGAAAAGCTTTATGATTGCTGTGCTCACCAGTGGGAAAAAGATTTGCTGATTAACAGAGATCATCCTCTCTTCCAAGAGGATTCTGAAGCAAATAGTGCTGCTATAGATAGAAATAATAAAAGTACAAGGTATTTTACAAATAAAGTTGCCGACTGAGTGGAGTAATTGCTAAATGCAGAAAGCAAATATCTCACAATGGGGAAACATTAAGAGATCTCTTTCAACTCTTTCTAAATTGAACCAAAATAAAAAGTTCTTGCCCAAAGTTCCAATCACTAGCAATATGGGGCACAGCAAAAGTCACCTGGAGTCTTGTGTCGTGTATGATGTACACTATGCTAAAAAACAAAACACAATAGGTCAGTACATTTTGAAACTTAAAAGGGAATCCAAATCAGCTTAACTGCATTATCTTTTGATATTTGCTGATTGCTATTGATCTACCAAAGTGTTTTCTTAGTCTCCATGTCGAGCTAACACAGATTAATTATTCCAATATTCACTTAAAGATTAAATCAAAGGAGACTGAATTATAAATGGTTAGATCTAATCACAGAAGCAAGGAAGAGAGTAGCACTGGTTAATGCTCCATATGCTTAATTTATTTTTTCTAAAAGAACATGCTGTATTTAACCTCCCCCCCAAAATGAAGTAACTATAATGCTGACAGATGAAATTTTTCATTCACTGCATGTCTTGCTCAGAATCCTATATATAACAGAAATTTCACTTCAAAGGCCTCAAGGGTTTGCTGAGTAATGGCTTCATCAGCAGTCCCCAAAATAAATTTCATACAAAGGTATATTGACACAAATTAAAAAGAAAACTCTTTGAAATTGGAAAAAGCATAAATGGCTTTAAAAATATCATTTATCCTGATGTATAGTAGATACTCTTTTCTTCTTTTCAGTCTCCACTGGACAGCAGCCACGTTGTTTTGGTAAGAATGACCAGTATACCAACTCTAGAGGTGGGTCCTAATTACTCTATATCAGTCAAAGTAATCTTACCAACAAACAGTTTAACTAAGGTTAACCTTTGTAAATTATGTCTTTAGCAATGTATGAATGATAGTTCTCTGGCACAAAGATTTTTAAAATTTGTATTCAGTGGTACCCTATCTATCCCACTGGGGGTAGTCCCAGTTTGCTTCAGACAGCATCCTATTTATGGCCACAAGTGGAACCAGTCTAAGAAGGAAACCAGCAACACAGTAGATGCTGAACAGAAGATGAAGAGAAATCAAATTCTTGATAAGAGAGTTGTACCACTTGACAATCAACCTTGAAGTCTGGAATACCTCTGGATTTCCCAGTAAAATGAGCCCCATAATCTTCTTAGCAATTATGCCATATTCGGTCATATTTTCTATAAACTCTAGTCAAAAGCATTCTTATCACCATACAATGTATGTTGCTTAATTCTTCTCAAAGCCGATACTTAGAGACCAAGAAAATGAATCCTAAAGCCTGCTGAGAATGTATTTATTTGTCCAAATATGAGGAATCAAAGAAGCCATCTGAAGAAGGTAGGAGGATTTTTAGAAGTTGCAACTAATGAGGTCCCCTGGGCCCAAGAGTTTAATATCACATCATTATTACATACCAACCTCATCACTGCTGAGAATGGTAAGGATGCTACATCTCATTATAAGGATCATTATATATTTCTAAATTTGGGTCTTAAACCTCAGTCATACAAGAGATTGTACCCTTAGTGTTTCAGTACCTGAAAAGAACTAAGCAAAAATGAGTGTGAGAAAAATGCCACATATAAATATTTTTATATATTGTTTAATTTTATATGATAAATGAGGATCAAAGCTTTTCTTGGAAAACTAAACATTCAACTGAGAAAAAGTTACATGGTAAAGAAGGAAAGCATGGAGGATGAATCTTAACACACGGTTAAATTCCTGACTCTGTGCCTTTTAGCTATGTGACCTTGTGCAGATTACTTAAACTTTCTGGGACTTACTCCCCTTAGCAGTAAAACAAAAGGCTAATGCTGTAATTTTCAATGATATTGAAAGGATGACGTTCAACAATGTGAAAGAACTTAACAATTCTTTATAATTTACATATTTTCTTCAAAATGAACAGCATCTAACCCAGTTGCAAAGACAAAATGTGCGTGGTCAAATACTGATTCATTCATTTCTGTGTTCAAAGCATTCAACTTTCCATTGTCTAAAGAATAAAGTCTAAAGACTTAAGGATAGAATTTATGGTCATGCGCAATCTACAACTTGGCTTCAATTTGTTTCTAGTCTCATCTCCAACTACTTATCTTTACAAGCTCCACTTGCCAAGGAACCTGCAGCCCTACCTTCCTAAACATCTCTGCATCCCTTCATTGTAGCCACTCGCAAGGTTTTCCTCTTATTATTCATCCTCTAAGAATGCTCCATTTCCACCTACCTAAAATCTACCCATGTCTCAAAGCCCCATTCAAATGTCATTTCCTTCTTGGAGATTCACATACTCCCACTCATCGCAACCTCTCCTTTTCTAGCGCTTTATATGTAAACTATAACCCTTTATATGTAACTTGCCCACCCTTAAAAGCAAACCAGAACTTTATATAATGGTTGCATGTGAAAATACCTTATTTTTCTTAAGGGATCATGAATACCTCTTGTGGGCAGAGTTATATCTGATATGGTTCTATCAGACATAAGTTTCATCCTTAAGATGCTAAAATGAGATAAGTCACAAGTAAGAGTTTAGTAAATATCAGTTCAACTGAAATTAACAAATAATGGAAGAAAATGACTCAATATACAGGGATGAATTAGTGTGATAAGCTATGCATATAAATGATGAGAAGTCACACCAAGGAATCATCATTCGAATGTCAACTGCCAACATATAGAAGTGTGGTTTAAGCAGAGCTTAAGTATTTGGATTGAGAAAAATTTAAAAAGGGATTACAGTAAGAAAAAAGATATATAAATAGTAGTCAAGAGGAAAAAAAATGAGTTTTGTATGTGCCAAAGACAGAGAAGTAATCCATGTAACAATCACCTGGGCTATGCTGCGTAGCAGTAGGTAATGAGAATTGTTGTAAGGCCATACTATGAATAAATGCCAAGCTTAAGGCATTGGCCTTTTTTACTGTAGATATAAGGGAGCCATTATATTCTTGTGAAGCACTTGCAGCATAATATGCACTGTAAGGGAAAAAATGGTCATCATATGTGATTTATCAATAGCAAAGAAAATAAAATGAAGTTTTAAAGTAAATCCAAGAGCTTGAGACTAGGAGATTAAACACTCGATTATATCCCAAATAAAAATGAAGGATACCTATATATGGCTCAGTTAAGTAGATAAGATGGCAAATTCTATTCTGGTCTTATTGAATAGGAAAGGAAGGGCATCTTGAGGAGAACTGACCCTGGGACAAGAGCAAGTGTGTCCCTGAGAGAGCACTGTCCATCATTACACTAAGGTACAAAGATTTTGATATCCATGCAAAGGAACACCCAACCATCCGATGTTCTTTTAATCCAAAGAATATTGTTCCATTCCCCTAAAAGAAGAGACGTTGTTTTATTGATCTAGAACTTTGCCCTAAAACCTAATGTAAATATAGAATCTGAAACACCACACAAACCCTTCAATCCAGGTTTGCATATGATAAAATATATATGATGCTGACCACCTCTCACATCTCCCCATGAAAAGCAAAACACAGCTTGTTGTTCTACTTTCATTATTCCATTATGCAAAATATTCATTATAAGCAAAAGTCAACTTTTAGAATGTGAGTACCTCTATGACAGGGAATTCTCATATAAACTAATACCAAAGTGATGGTTGGCTGTGGAAACTAGAATGAGGAAAATACAGGTTTCTCCAGGTGGAAGCAGAGGACAGTTGCTGCAGAGATGGATGGAAGGTTATGCACCCTCCCGTTGCTGAGTGGACAGGCCCACACTCACAACTCCAGGGGATACTATTCATATTGCATTTATGCGAATGGCATCTTCAGAAGAAATACAATTCCAGAAAACCCCATGAATTTGATACCCAGAATGGGTGACCCTTCTCCAAACCAGAGCTGAGTTCAAAGACAACAATACATTACTAGAGAAAGATTCATCTTCCTCTTTGTATTTTCATTTTAAGCCTACATATTTCAAGCCTGGTCTAGAGTCTCACTTTCCATAGTCAATGCCTAGGCTTTTGAGAGTCAAAACATAGTTGGATCTTTTAATATGGTTTCTCAAATTAGATAAAGGGCAGGGTAGAAAGTGTCTGTGGGAATTTAAATTTTAAATTTTATATGTATACACACACAAACATCTATACACCCACACATATAAATAAAAACATGTGTTTGTGTATGTGTATATGCTTACTTAGATATTTGCAGGTAGACATATTCTGGGGCATCTGGATGATGACTTTATTTCTGATTATTGACACAAAATTTTGAAACCAATATTTCTATTTTTGATTATATCTTTCAAAGTAGAGGTCAGGGCAGCCTCGGTGGCCCAACGGTTTAGCGCCACCTTCAGCCCAGGGTGTGATCCTGGAGACCTGGGATCCAGTCTCACGTTGGGCTGCTTGCATGGACCCTGCTTCTCCCTCTGCCTATGTCTCTGCCTCTCTCTGTCTGTCTGTCTGTCTCTCTCTCTCTCCGTGTGTGTGTGTGTGTGTGTGTCTCCTATGAATAAATAAATAAAATATTAAAAAAGAAAAACAAAGTAGAATCAGATGAAACCACCATTCATCAAACAAACAATTGTTTGTGGTAAGAAGCAGAGGAAGATGGAGTAATCATCTAACTTTTGAAAACTCAAAAGTGCTTGTATCTCAGTGCTAAGAAGACAAATTAATGCAGTGGATGTATTACAGAAAGCCCAGATCTGAGCACACCATTGCTGCAACAACTCATTCATGGTGAGAATGAATAGTAAATGTGCAGTTAGGAATATCTCTCTTCCCAATTCTAGCAACTAGTTCACATCACATTTTAATGTAGTTTTCAGTAATGTTGACTTATTAACTTTATCTTCAAGTGAAAGAAAATCATTTTAGAATGACATGTAATTAAATTTAACATTTTAGGATTTCTAGAAGGCAAAGATTTGGTTAAGTGTGAGGCAAAGATCTTCAAGTTAACAAACAAAGCCAAGAAACTATTCATTCTGTTCAATAATATTATGTGAACAGGTATTCTCTGAATAATTATTATTGATATTAAAGCACAGAAACATTAAATATGGAACTGCATTTGAGCTGAGGCAATTTTATGTCATTAAAACATCACCTATAACATTAAATGAATATTGTTAATTTGAATTAAACTGCTTTTGTAAGACTTGCTTACAAATTAATTTGTAAATTACCTAGCTTTATAATTTTATAACAGCTATAAATAAGAGAAGTTTGTGCCTGGATTTGTGTATACATATTATACATAATAAAAATAATTTAATTGCACTGGATGGCTATTAATATAGTTTTTATTAAAAGAGATAAGCACCTTACCTAAATTTGAGAAATAGTGCTAAAATATCTAGTTCCAAACAATTCAGCACCAAATCAACAGAAGAAAGAAACAAATCCTTCAAATCCTCTCATGCAGTGATCCATTCATTTATATGTATTGAACTCCTACTGTACGTTATACACTAAAGTCACATCAGCGATCAAGATGGACAGGTTCTCTATCCTCAGGAGCCTACAATCAAATGCATGAGAAAGATAATTAACATGTAAACAAATAATTCTGTTTAAAAAATTCAAGCTGTCAGTGTTTGGTATGAGGGAAATAATGAGTGTCCTATAACAAATGGAATAATGTGGAGGACCAGTGAAGACCAGATGATTAGTGATCTCACACATATCTTAAACATATTGTTGAAGATTCCCAGATAAAGAATGAGCCATCCAAACAAAAGTAGACATTGGCAGCAAAGGGAATTATTCCAGAAGAGAGAATAAAAAAAACAATAAACCTCTAAAGTAAGAAAAGTTTGCATGTTCTAGAAAGTAGAAAAATAATGTGTCTGTGAAATAGTGACCCTAGGGAAGAATGAGATGAGGCTGCAAAGGTACACAAGGGGCATTGTTCAGGGCCTTAAAAGATATATTAGATTTATTTTATTCTGGATGTAATAGGAAGCCATTGAGGAGTACAAGCGGTAGAAAACATGATCTAGCTTATATTTTTAAAAAATCAAGCTGAAGAGGGTAAAATAGCTAGATAGTCTATTAACAAAACACCAAAGGCTCATAGATGGGCAAGGATGTAGCCTCCCTTGCTCAGGACCAAAACTACCCCAAAAGGAACCTGAACTAAGGCAGGGTTTATAAATGTGTTTTATGCTTTAATTTGAGATGTTAACATTATTATAATTATGAGATTTCACCTCAAATATCTGGTTTTTCTTTATCCCTAGATTTTTTTTTTTTTTTTAATTTCCAGAAAATCCAGGAACAATAAGCCTGCATTCCTGCCTGGTACCAATTGGCTGGAGCTGAGTAGCAGCTGTTCCATTTCCGCATTTGGAAAGTGGTATAATTTTCTTTTTTGTCAGAGTTCTCTCTCTGCCTGCTTTACTTTTGTCACCTGTTGGATATATCTAGATGCATGTATTTTGTCACCTCCTCTTAGGAACTACAGAGACCATAGTCACAGCGCTTGGGAACTGTCCCTAGTGCTGACTCAAAACCTTGGTATAGATTATGCCTAATGATCTTTTTCCTTGACCTCACCTTTGTTCATTGATCGACCTCAGTTCTTTGTCCGTTTGTCTCTCCAAGACCATACCTACACAGGAAACACTGACTTATCCTGTGTTCATGCTCATCCATAGCCTAGTTCTTAGCTTCAGTTCTGTGAGCAATTACCCTCCGGCTGAAGCTCACCTATTTGACCATGATCTATTCCAGAGATCTTCACACTTGGATTCTGCACTACATGCATCTACTGTTCAAGTCACTGTTGAGCCTGTAGAGTGGTGTTGAACTGTATGTACAATCAAGTGTTGTAGGATAAAATTTATGCTGCTCCAAGTGCTTTATTTATAACTTCATTGTAAATTTAAAAAAAAAAAGGAATGTACAATTCATATTGTATATCCAATGCAACCTCTTGGGTTGAGATTCACTGAAGTCTGTTTCTAGTCTTCTCCTGTTCTTTCATCTGCTTAGAAAGTATGGCAATTTGGTTAAGTTGTGAAGATGCCATGAAAAATACATGTTTCCATAAAGATGTAGGAACAATTGGTCAGACATTTTAATCTGCCCATTGCTCTACCTTTAGGACTTAGAACTATGGCACATGGTCAGCTTCTCAGTTAATATTCTATTGCATTAGTGCATGAATGTCAGACTACTGTATGCTCAGCCCAATACTGTGCATCAGACATAATGCTACAAAATGAAAAAAACATGGTGTATTTTGGGATAAACTATCCAAAATAATAAAACTGTAGACTCTATCACTTACTTCCCCAAATACCCCCAATTATTTAACTATGATTATTTTTTTAAAAAGCTAAAGCTTTAGCTCACCTACAATTTTCCAAGTTTTTACACTCTGAGTCTTTAACATCCTTCAAATAATGAAATTTGCCCATCAATTACCTTCTGACAAAAACAACACTTGTACTGGTTCTATATATAGTTTTGAAACAAACCAATAGACACTATAATTATGAAATTCTTAAACAATCTGGTGAATATTTCCTAATATGGAAACTTTCTGCTCATCACTACTAATCAATCACATATGAATTTCATTTTTTAAAAAGATTTTCTTTATTTATTCATGAGAGGAACACAGAATGGCAGAGGCAGAAGCAGACTCCATGCAGGAGGCCCGATGTGGGACTCGATCCCAGGACTTTGGGATCAAGCCCTGAGTCAAAGGCAGACTCTCAACTGCTAAGCCACCCAGACGACCCTCAATCACATATGAAAACAGAACTACTCAAATGCTGCTGAGCTCAAGTCTGAACCATGTCTTCCAACCACACTCACATTCCTTCCCTCTTCTTCTCCCTGAATAAAACCTCCAGGACAGAACACTCATCACAGTGTGACATGTAAGTCTCTCAATTCATTAGCTCTGACTTTGTCAATATCACACTGGTGATGACACAGTTGTGAGCCTGTTCTTTTTCTTTAGTTCTACCCAATACAGAAGCCCTTAGCCCTTGCTAAGTTAGTAGTGCTGCCATAACATCAAACAAGATAATAAACAAACAATCGCTAGAGAGAGAAATAGGTTTTGTGAACTTTAATTGAATAAGCACCTTATTTTGCTGCTGATAGGGAATAAATTGTCAGGAAATGGAATTTATTGACTGACCTGATTTCCAAGACTTACTTAAAACAAAATGAAATTCCTATGATTATTTTTCTCCCTTTAAGGCAATACATATGAGTTTTTGAAAGATCTGAATCAATGCTCTGTCCTTCTATGCACTAACTCAACTGATTTCATGACAAATTAATTTGTCAGAAATCAACAACTGCAGGTTTGAGATAGAAATAGTCACATGAAGGACCAAATTGAGGCTATTTTGGATCTGTTAGCCTTATGATAGGATGTTTTAATTTATGCATCATGGAAATCTCTTTACACCACTCCACTTGTAATTGCAGCAGCTCACGATGCTTGTATGCTCGTTGGTTTCACTTTATTCTTAAAAATCTGGTAAAAAGTCACTTCATGTGACTGATAATTTGCTAGGGCAGGCTCACTTTAAGATATATTATCTGATTATTTTTTACCACGTTATCTTACTAACAACAATAAAAAATAATTATAATGACAAAAAGCCCTGGTGAATTGTAAATTATCTAATAAAATGATACATTAATTTTCTCTATAAAAATTCCTAATTTTCTTACGTGAATATAAATTTGCACATTATGTAAAATCCTTTCCCCTGACCTGTTCTTTACTCTGAGGCCATCGATGCTATGCCATCGAAGACCCATTTAATTGCCTACCTCATATCTATTTTCTTTCTACTTTGCAAAGAGGGTTCCAGTGTACCTGGGGAAAACAATATGCTTAGAGGCAGGCAATAGATGGTAATTGATATAAACCAGTCTAAAAAAATAATAAAAATAAATAAATAAATAAATAAATAAATAAACCAGTCTAAATAATATTATGCCCCAATTTACCAGTCTCACTTTCAGCTAAGCATCACCCACATTTGCTAATGAGATTTGGGAGGAAATCTTTGGAGGAGATTTTTGGGAAACTTTGACTCTTGATGAAAGACTGATGTGGCTGGCATCATTGTCACTCTGCTTTGAATTTAGACTTGATATCTAGAGCTACAGCAGCTATATTGAGACTGTAAAGCAGGAAGTAAGAATATGAATGGCAACATGCTAAGAATGCTACAGTAAAAAAGACTCTGGATCTTAAATTCTAGATCCTGGATGGCTTTGTTGAGCTTTGAGTGAAGGCCAGCAAAATACTTACTTCCAGACTTCTTAGTATTTGAGAAAAATCAATTTATCTGATTAAGACACTTTCTGAAGTCTTCTGTGACTTACAGCTGACTGCCTTTCTAATACAATTACCTTTCTGTGAAATAGCTCAGGCATTCTCAAAAATCTTCCCTTCTTCCTTGTCTCTCTCTCCAAATCTACATTCCACTATAGCTCTCAAACAGTATATTCCTGCCACCTAAATTGCTCATTAGTCTCTGAATTCTCTCCTCTGCCTATTATGGGTCTTTGTAAATGATTCCTTCTCTACCAGTGAAGTCCTCTGTCATCCTTATTTCTCCTCATCAAAAGCTATGTTAGTACAGGCATATCCCAAAACTCAGAAAATCTACTCCTAGGACTAGTCTCAAATGCATAGAACCTTCACAAAAAGACAGGTACAAGATTGCTCATAGCAGCACTATTCACAATGACTACACACTGGGAATAACCTGAATGACCATCAACAGTTGAATGGATAATAAATGTGTAGCATATTTATAGTAACAAAAATGAGCAAACTATAGCTACGCAACAATATGGATAGATCTTACAAGTTTTAACATAGTTTTAAAACGGGCAAACTATAGTGTCAGAGCAAGGTAATGCTGCCCTTCAGGAAGGTAGTGACTGGAAGGACAGTTACCAGGATGCTGGCAATGTTCTGTTTCTAATCTATGTGATGGTTACTTAGGTATGTTCACTTTGTGAAACTATACCAAGTTGTAAATGTATGATTTGTGTACTTCTGTATGTATAATATTTAAATCAAAGTTTACCTATGTCAAAGAGAATCATTAGCATAATCACATTTCTTCCATAATGCTTTCTCTGATTTCCTCTTCATTTCAATGTAATCTTTTTTCTTATTTCTCCATAGAATTTTGCCTATACCCACCTTATAACACATATCCCAGGCTGTTCTGTATTCAGGTGTTTACATATGTAACTTTCCCCACCCCCATAAAACTATGATCTTCCTGAAGGCAAGGTTCACAACATCTGACTCATTTCATACTGCAATGTACAAATTAAGGCAAAAAAAAACTCTTTGAAGAGAATTGTTTAAAATATTTACTTACTTGTGTATTTATTTATGTATGGGAGAGAGGGAGGGAGAAAGAGTGGGGAGGGGGAAAGGCAGAAGGAGAAGGAGAGTCTTTAGCAGACTCCACACTGAACATAGAGCTCAATGCAGGGCTTGATTCCCAGACCCTGAGATCATGTCCTGAGCTGAAATCTAAAGTTGGATGCTTAACCAACTATGCTACCCAGGTGCCCCTGAAGATAATTTTAATTCAAAACAGCTTCCTATGAAATATATGTACCAAAGATCAGTTGTTTGTGTTTTAGAGTTTTCATAATCTAATAATATAAATATTTAAAATCCTGAAGGCAACTGTAGTATAATAGAAGATTCATTGGATTGAAAATATAACAACTTTTAAGTCTTCACTTGCTACTCATTTAAAACATGGCAATTTACACGGATAACTACATCCTTCAGATCTTTACTTTCCTCCCCTGAAATACGGGAAAATAACATTTACTTTATGGAAATTCTATGTGTCTCAAGATAGTTGATACACATGAGTGTTTTCTAAACTCCAAAGCACCATACATATTACAGGTTTTGTTCTTCATTGTCTAGGATTTGCTGTTCTTTTTCACATCATAAACAATGCATGCCTAGAAAATTACCATTATTATACCATGTTAGAGTGAAATGAAAGTCTCCATAGGGCGAAAAGACACTAACCATAAACATTCTTTAAAAAGCTCTATTCCAGAAAACCATCAGTTCATTAGAATTAAAAATTCTGACTCAGATGGAATCAAGTCTTTCTGTCTTCTTCAATGCATGTCTCCATTGGTAAACTGAGCTCAGTCACAGAAAATAGATCTATGAGACAGATGGTTCCAAGCATCATCTGAAACCAATGGGAGTGTCATCCATCATAGAAAAGCATTCTTATGGGACACCTGGGTGGCTCAGAGGTTGAGCGTCTGCCTTTGGCTCAGGGTGTGATCCTGGAGTCCCAGGACCAAGTCTCAGATTGGGCTTTCTGCATGCATGGAGCTTACTTCTCCCTCTATGACTCTGCCTCCCTCTCTCTGTGTCTCTTGTGAATAAATAAATATTAAAATACATACATACATACATACATACATACATACTATCTTATCATAAACACAAATTCTCAAAACTGAATTTGCAATGTTGTGTTTATGATTATGTGGACCTTTTGGTTGAGAGAAAAACTCTGCAAGCAGCCTTTACCTAGACCTTCTACATCTAATGAGAATCTGTAAATGATGATCAAAATTTTAACAGGAAAGAAATATTTATTTTCTTAATCACTTTCTTAATCACTCTTTCTAGTCAGGAGGGAGATCTTCACCATTAGTTCATTGATGAATGTAACCGGATTCATTCATTGTCTAACAAATTATTTACTTCTTTCCTTCCTACTTCCTCCACTCTGATGGAGAGGGGGAAAAAAGTATGTGCAAGTGTATGTGTATGTGTATGTATGAACAAGGGTAGGATTTGGTGTTCCTTCTCTTAATTACTGAAATATCCATAGTCTGATGGGGGAGAGTAGAAAAGAAGATCGACCATCTTCTATTACATAAACAGAAAGTTTATTGAAATAGTCTCACTTTTTCAGTATCTCCCAAAGCTTGGTATGCAAAATGATTTTAAGTGACAAACAGATAAAACCTTTAAAAAAATTATGGTTGGGGTGCCTGAGTGGCTCAGTCAGTTGAGGGTCTGACTTCACTCATGTCATGATCTCAGGGTCCTAGGACTGAGCCCTGCATTGAGCTCCTCACTCAGTAGGGAGTCTGCTTGTCTCTCTGCTCCTCCCCACTGCTTATGCTCATTCTCTCAAATAAATAAATAAAATATTTTTTAAATCATGGTTATTTTAAAATAACTATTTTTATATTAGAAAAAACCAGCATATTAAAGTTGTGATTCTACAGATACAACTGCTACAATAAGACTAAAATGATTTTTAAAAAATTTTAATTGACTTTTTTTAAAGTATGTTGATTCAAAGAAAAATTAATAACAGGAGCACACAGATGTAGCAAAATTACACAGGAGGTACATGAATGTCCAGAGTTCAGGCTACCAGGTTAGTTGACATTTGCTCCTTACATATCATTATCTCCTTAAGGAGATTTTCCTCTGAATCAATTCCAAAAGATTACTCTAATTCACATACAAAATGGTAGAGACAAGAAGTGCTGCTCTAAGATGAAATTATTTCCAGTAAAATTTAAAAATAATCATCTCAACATGTGATGATGGGAATTATCACAGAATTGTGAACAGTATAAGCATGCCTTGGACTATGGGTCCAGAGCCATACTGTCCATTCTGAGATTATGTGCCTGTTAACACATGCCCTCCTTGAACCCTGGCTTGCTCTCTGTAGAAGGACTAAATGGTCTCTAAGGTTCCTACCAGCCACATCAACCTATGAGTCAAGTGGAAAACATTAATTCTGCATTAAGAGCACAGTGAGCTGTTAAATATGTCAAATAGACTTCTTATTACCTAAGTGACCCATAAATTAAATTGTTGCTGCTTCCACTCAGTATATCCATTTATTCAGATCTATGTGTTAAAAGGCCTTATTATTTTATAGTGAATTTTACCCCGGAAAAAGGATATGAAGAGACTTCAGAGGCTGACACTTTCTCTTGTTATTTAGAAGAGATCAAGCTGCACACCAATGACACTGCTCTGACCTCCTGTATTAGAACAGAATGACCGGACAACATGTACCCAGGGATTTACCTAAAGACTTGAGAATTGAAATGACAAGTTTTATATTCCTAGGTGCTTTCTGAACTCAACCCAAAATCTTTTTATTGCTTAGCATAACCTACCATTTTGCCTCTCTGCTTTCCTCTGTAACCTTCCCCAACCTCCATTAGAGCTCAGAAAATTCACTAGCTCTTCCTCACATAAAGTCTCAGATTTGACAGAGTGTCAGAGCTAGCAAACACTCCATAGGTCATCCCTTTCTGCTTCATACTGGATGTTTAAATCCCTCTGCAATGCTTTAGTAGTCACACGGCATCTGCTTGTACAGTAACAGCAACTGGAAAGTCATAAGCTACCAAAGCATTCATTGTATGTTCTCCACAGTTGAGGTAACTGTACTTCCTGTTCAGCCCAGAACAGTTTTTCAAACTCAATCCATCAAACCTGCTTCTTCTTCCCAAAATACTAAATTCTACTTCAACCTTCTGATCTTTTCTCTAGGCTGAACATCTTTATAGCCTTCATTTACTCCTTCTAAGTCATGATGTCAAATCCTATTAATATCTTCGTCATCATCTCCTAGATGTATTCTAACATAATAATATCCCTTGGGAAGCATGCTTTCCACAACCACATAGGATCTCACCCGTCCCACCTCCATGTGTTTTGTGACCAGCATGGGGTACCAATGGTACAACCTGCTGTATCATTCTATTCCCTCTCACATAATCATAATCCAAAAATTATCCTAATCTCTGAGGAAATCTAATAAGAACAATACTAAACAAAGCTAGACACATACGTACACATTTTAATCAGCCTCACTTTGTGTCACAAATGGTTGTGAGGTGTGAATTGTCACCTTTCCAAGGTATTTGTGTCCTACAGTATAAAACTATCCTTATAAAAGCTGTTTTTCACAATTCACATGAAAACTATATATATATATATATATATATATATATATATATATATATATGCGTATATATACACACACACACACACACCTGTAAGTTTTCAACAGTCATGAAATATTTTCCATGCATTTGATCTTCATGACTCCAGGACAAAGGCAGGGAAAGATTACCATGCTTTTTCTCATATTCATATGTAAAACTTAGCAAAATTCATATATTGTAAATTACAGAGCCTTTGGATTTCAGATCCAATCTCCCTTCACAGTATTATTCACTTTAAATCAAGTGTCTGAGCACCTAACTAGGTGCTAAGGCTCAATATATCAGGTGTAAATTTTAATGGTCCACTTTGACCCAATTTCTTGGACATGCTTGTGCTATATTCAGCAATTTCATGGCTATTGCTGTGTATTCCTACAAGAAAGGAAAGCAAATGGCCAACACTTTTTCAATAAGTAACTATTTGCTTAAAATCTTAACGAAAGTATTTCTAATCACAAACTATGAGAACCAGACACTTCCATTCATAGCCATGTAGAAAAACCATATAGACTCCAAAAACCATTAGCAGCCTCTAGTAACTAATACTAATAGCATTCTTAGGAAGAGAATCCCAAAACAAGAAAAGCCAAAGCTAAGAGATTAAAGATTTATAAAAGTCAAAACAGGCACTCCCGGATGGCTCAGTTGGTTAAGCGATGGCTCAGTCGGTTAAGCAGTTGACTCTTGATTTTGGCACAGGTCATGATCTCAATGTCCTGGGGTTGAGCCCTGCATCAGGCTCCATGCTCAGTGCAGGGTCTGCTTGAGAAGTCTTTCTCCCTCTCCCTCTGCCCCCCTCCCTGCTCATGCACTCTCTCTCTCTCTCCCTCAAATAAATATATCCTTTTTTAAAAAAATCAAAATTGGGGATCCCTGGCTCAGAGGTTTGGCGCCTGCCTTTGGCCCAGGACACGATCCTGGGGTCCCAGGATCCCACATCGGGCTCCCGGCGTGGGGCCTGCTTCTCTCTCTGCCTGTGTCTCTGCCTCTCTCTGTGTGTATCTATCATGAGTAAATGAATAAAATCTTTTAAAAAAATTCAAAATTTACAGCCCCATCGTCTGCTGATCCAAGTCACTGGACTCTTGACACCATTGTAAATAGGTGGTGGCGTCTAAAACAAAAGTTCCCAAATGTAGCTTTACATGACAATCACTGGGGGAGCTTTTTAAAAATATAAGCACATGGGACCTTTCAGACACCTAGGTAGTCTAGCATAGAAAAATCTGTTTGGGGGCACCTCAGTGGCTCAGTGGTTGCACATCTGCTTTTGGCTGAGGGCATGATTCTGGGGTCTTGGGATGGAGCCTCACATCAGGCTTCCCCTGTGAGAAGCCTGCTTCTCTCTCTGCCCATGTCTCTGCCTCTCTCTGTGTGTGTCTCATGAATAAATAAAATTTAAAAAAAAAAAAAAAAGAAAGGAAGAAAATCTGTTTTTGTTGTTGCTGCTGTTTTTGTTATTGTTATTAAACAAGGGTCTGGTATGGCTAGGATATAGTGGGCCCAAGCCTGGAATTTGTTAACAAGGGGAAACCACTTCCTCTTGCATTATCCCTATCTCTCTCCTACAGCAACAGCTTTCCTTTTTCTAGTCAATCCTTCTCATTAGCATATAAATGGACCATAATATTTCTCATAAAAAGAGTGTTCCCCT
This sequence comes from Canis lupus dingo, assembly GCF_003254725.2. Lineage (NCBI taxonomy): Eukaryota > Metazoa > Chordata > Mammalia > Carnivora > Canidae > Canis > Canis lupus. The sequence goes on from NC_064276.1 coordinate 24,219,176, forward strand.
GATCTCACATTCCTTCATTTTCCTATACAACTTTCCTGCAAAACTCCTGCAAAGATTTTTTGATAATCATTGTCTCTATTATCTCTCCTTCTAGTCTCTTGAGCCCATTCCAATCAGACTTTCACATCCTTGTCTCCATTGAAAGTGCTGGCCCAGTGAGCGATGACCTCCCACATTTCCCAATCTGAAGATCATTCTCAGTCTGCTAGCTCGGGATGTCTCATCAGCAAGTGACCCAGCTGGTCCTTCCTTCCTGCACCTTCTTCACTGAATTCCTGTTGTCACACTCCCTGAATTGCCTCCACTCCTCAAGCTTCTCCTTTGGAGTCTCTTAGGTAACATTTACTCCTAATGGCTAAATACAGGAGAACCTCAGGCTTAGTTCTTAAATCTCTCTCTTTTTTTAATATAAACACTAACTCCTTATGTGACTGAATACAGTTCTGTGGCTCTAAATACCACCTACATGCTGATGAATCACACTCCATATCTCCGGCCATGGACTCCCCTAAATTCCCGACTCTCATCCTTTCTACTCAATGTCTCTACTCTAATTCTAGGTCATATTTAAGGTATTTGAAACAGAACACTTGAGTTTATCCTCCGAAGCAGTTCTGCCCTTGTTTCCCAGCTCAATCAAACATGTCTCTCTTTGCCTAGTTGCTCAGACATAATTATTGAGCCACCATGGACTTCTCTTTTTTTTTCTCTCAATCAATTAGCAAATCCTGTCAGCTCTACCTCAAAATATATCCCAAGTCAGACCAAGTCTTACCACCTAACACATTATGACTCTATTCCAAGCCTCTCACCAAAAATACTGTAATAGCCTCCTAAATAGTCTCCCCGATACAGTCTATTTTCATACTGCAGCCAGAGTGATCTATTTAAAATGTAAATGGCTTATCGCACCCCTGTGCAAAACTCTTTCACGACTTCCCATAATCCTCAAAATAAATTCCAAAATATTTGTCACAGCCCACAAGACCAGAAACAATCTCCTTTCCTACCATTTTTCCTCACTTTGCTCTGGCCACACTGGCCTTCGTGCTTCTTTTGAATATGTCAAGCCAATTCCTGCTCTAGGACCTTTGCACTTGCCATTCCTTCCAGCTAGAGCAAGTTTTCCCTCAGTAGTTGCAGGCTTGTTCCCTCGAAAAGCCATTCCCTCAGAGAAGGCTGCTGTATCTAAATAGATCTTCCTTTTGCTCTCTATCCCCTTAATACATTTATTTCTCTTTATAGCACTTACCACCGTCTCACATTATATTATATGCATGCTAGTTGTTTATTTATTTATTAGTTTACTTCCGCACTAGAAAGTAAGCTCTTAAAATAGACATTGTTTTGCTCACCACTGAATCCCCAGAAATTAGAACTATACCTGGTAAAGAGTAGACCATCAATAAATGCCTGAAAGAATGGAGGAAAGAATGAGCAAATTTAGCATGAAACACATGCTCTTTCTTGGCCTCATGCCTTAGTGCATATTTTCCCCTTTACCCAAAATGCCCTTCTTTGTCATTTCCTATGCAATGTGGATGCCTATTTATTCATTAAAATGCAACTTGGGTAACATATTCCCCTGAAGCCTTCCCAGATAAGCCTCCCTGACTATACACACACATACAGACACAGGCATACACACACACATGCACATGTGCAGATACATATATACATACATACATACACACATCACTGAGCAGAGGGAGCTGCTCTTATCTCTCTCTGCATCCAAGATAAATTGTTCCTAATTTTAATCTAGCATCTACCCTTAAAGATGTCTTTTTTATATCTTTTCTACCTTACATCTTTTTTCCTTTGCCATACTGTGAATTCCTTGGGGCAGGAGTTGCTATATCTCTATATGCCCTCACCAGTCACATACTAGGAACCCAACTGTGTCTAAAATATGTCTGGTTGCTAGTGCTCACATGAGTTTTTACTCTTTCCTTCTGCCTGTGCTAAGTTATTTTTACTAGAAGCTGCTGTTCATTAATGTGATTAATACACCTAAAAGTAGCTCATTTGTTCTCTGCCTGAGAGACAAAAGTGCCTGTAGATCCTAGGAATTAAACTCTAATATAGTTTAGATTTGCTCACCATTGACTGAGAACTAAGTGATGCAAGCCTTCAATAATAGAGCTTTGTCTGGATATCGGAGAACACTTCCACACCCTTTGCAAGATTCATCATCAGTGAAAAGAATTTAAAGTAAGCTTAAATCAACAAAATGCCCTAACCTCCATCATGTTGTCCCACTTCACAATGCAGAAGGAAAAGGTTCAATACTGCTGTTGGGAAGAGCATCCTCTTTGAGCAGCATTATAATAGGACACACCACAAAACTTTATGTGCAACAAGATGTGATAGTTATCAGAAGATATAATTCTTATTCCAAAGAAGCTATAAATTGCATGTTGATAAAACTGGCTTCTGCCAAGTTTCTTCTGTCTCTCCAAGACAATATAAAATGGAGCTTTATTTTATCTCCAATATAGCCTCATGTCACAAATGCATCAAACAGAATAACCATAGTAGGGGTACCTGGGTGGCTCAGCGGTTGGGCATCTGCCTTCAGTTCAGGGTGTGATCCCAGGGTCCCAGGATCAGGTCCAGCATCGGGCTCCCCACAGGGAGCCTGCTTCCCCCTCTGCCTATGTCTCTGCCTCTCTCTGTGTGTCTCTCATGAATAAATAAACAAAATCTTAAAAAAAAGAATAACCATAAATATAATAAATAAGTTATATCTGTTTTATGCCTTTTAGATTTTGCTGCTTTGCATGGATACTGTTTCATCTCACTTTCAACTGCTGCTTTGATGGAGGCAAGGTGATCATACCCACCCTACAGAGGAGGATTTTGAGGCTCACTTACGTTTTAAAAACTTGCCTAAGGTCAAGAAATGAGTGAATGAAAGAAACAGACTAAAATTTAGTGTCTCAATTCCAAGTTTACAAATAGTATAGCATCCAAAGATCCAGCCACTTTATACAGACATGGGGCTCAGAACAACTGTCTCAAGTTTGCTAGGCCTGTTTCCTCATTGGCCAAATAAAAGTGTGTATCCAGTTCCTATAGTTGTTGCTAGGACCCGAATTTCATGATTCTACATTTTGAATCACTTATGCTCCATGCACAATATAATAATTGGTCCCTCCTCGTTAGAAGATTACAACTCAGGAATTATATTTGTTTCCTAATATCTGTGTTGTGAGAATGGCAGCAAGGTTCATTAGAGTCACTGAAGTTGGGTTATGCCAAAAACCTCTGTGAGGTTGGGAAGGCGATCAAAACAAAGGTTTATTTCAGTTTTAATGTCTGCCTTGGAAATGTCCTTCCATGTTCTTAAGAAAGCTGCTTCGTTTCAGCTGTGACGACTGTGCCAAGGAAGCCCAGGTGGCTGAGAAAGTAGAGCTGCCACCAATCTGAGGTCACTGGACAGTCTCTCACTTATTTTTCCTCTGAAACCTCTAGAGGGATTTGCTTCAGTGTCAAACACTCATTCCACATTCAGCTCAACCAGGAGCCACACCCTTTCAATTCAAAAGCTGAGATGTCAAAGTGCCCCTATTTACATTCTGGAGAAAAGGCAGGGGAGGGTGTGGTTTACAACCAAAGGGAAGTGGAATTGGACTTCACACCATTCTCAGTTGTCCCTACAGCCCCACTGATACCATAAAACTAACCCCCAAGTAATAAGGCAATTTTTCAGCAAATGCTGCAAATTCCCTTGATGGCAGTCCACTGTGTAGCAGCCACAGTCAAATGACGCTTATCTCTTATTGACTCACTCACTTCTCCAGCATAGGAGCCTTCCCATTAAGCCCCAGTCAGTGCCCAATCGCCTTTGACAGGAAGCCAGCCCTGGACACAGCTTTCTTTCTAGTTAGCGTGGTGCTGGATGTAAAAAATCAGGGAATACTAGTCAAGCAAGGCTGTCCTCCTACTACGAGTCAATACACATTCCCAAATAAACATATAGATAATAAAACACGTATGCTGCACTCAATGTCTGATAGTATTCTGAAAGTTTCATATATATTAATTCATTTTACTCCTCACCACATCTCTATAAGGTAGATGCTACTATGTACCATTTTACAAATGAGGACACTGAGGCCCTGGGGTCAGGGCATTTAAGAAACTTGCCCAAGGTCACCTGACTGGCAAGTCTCAGAGTCCGGTCAAACCCAGGTTGCAGTCTGTGCTCTCAGCTACTCCAGTAGACTCCTCCACACCAGGCTACATGTTTCTGAATTTGATAAATTTGTATTAAGAGAGGTGAATTTCAGGGGCATCTGGGTGTCTCAGCGGTTGACTGTCTGCCTTCCACTAAGGGCACGATCCTGGGGTCCCACATGGGGCTCCCTGCGAGGAGCCCGCTTCTCCCTCTGCTTATGTCTCTGCCTCTCTCTCTGTTACTCTCATGAATAAATGAATAAAGTCTTAAAAAAAAAAAGACATGAATTTCAAAATCACAAAATTGAGTGAAAAATAAGACGCAGAGGGGTAAGTAGGTTCAAGACCATTTACATAAATTTTAGACACTCCCAAAATAATATCATACAGGATATATATTAAGAATATAAATATATAGGGACGCCTGGGTGGCTCAGCAGTTGAGCGTCTGCCTTTGGCTCAGGGCATGATCCTGGAGTCCTGGGATGAGTCCCACATCGGGCTCCCTGCATGGAGCCTGCTTCTCCTTCTGCCTGTGTCTCTGCCTCTCTCTCTCTCTGTCTCTCTCATGAATAAATAAATAAAATCTTTTAAAAAAAGAATTTAAATATATAGACCATAAGGACACATACCGAAGTCATTTTACTTTTACAACTGAGGGAGGAAGACTCTGGAATGGATCTAGGGACAATTCTAAGAAATTTTAATTTCACCAATAATTGACTATTTTTAAAAATTCTGAAATACATAAGGCATAATGTGAAAAATCTGTTCATTCTGATCTTAGGTACATTAGTGTGTGTTATGTTAATCTCTGGTCATTTCTGTATTCTAACTTTAAAAACAAATTACGTATATTTTCTCCCCTATTCCTTCTTGTGCCCTCCCAACTCCAAAGCCATGAACATCATTTCCAGTTGAGGTAATGGAATCCATAGTGTATTGCATTTTGGAAAACAAAATCATAATGTTGATTTATCCAGGGCTAGTTGCTTAATGTTGACTACAGAAATGTATTTCCAAGTTAGAGTGATAAAAACAAATTAACAACCACTTTATTCAACTAGAACTTGAACTGAGCACATGCAAAAAATGTCATTAGCAAATAGTAATTATCAGAGAAGATAACCTAAAAACAAAAACACTGGGGAGAATTTATCTCTGCTACAACCATAGCAGTTCCTTCTAGAATAATACAGTGGTAACTAAGGATGACACACTATAGACACTGTTAACAATTGGGATTATTTATGTTCATGTATTGTATACTTTATCAAAGTATGAGTTATCTTAGAAAAAGATTCATGCAGGCCCACTGCTTGACTCATAGTGTGGGTCTCTGTAAATGCTGGCTGAATTAATATACAAGTGAAGTGATGTTCCATAACATCTTTACTCTGACAAACCGAAAATATTCAACTCTTCAAGCAATAAGGTAGGCAATGAGGCTGAATATTAAAATTCTTATAACTAGACAGCTAACATTTTGGGGAAGTGTTAATAATATTTGCCCCATAGGATAAAAATTAAAACCTCCCTTTATCATAAAAACTCCTTTATTTTCAGGAGGACTACCTTTTGTGCCTTTTTCATATACTAATATAAGTCAATTTCCTAGTTTCTCTTGCCATTGAAGCAGATTTTTCCATCTAAATACTTAAGATGTTAAGTATTTTGTTTAGTAATTTAAATTTGATATATTTTGAGCAAAAGCAAGTTCATATAGAATTTTTCCCTACATTTAGGCTTCCCTATTGGAAAATCCTTGTTTAACCTTAGAAGGCGTATCTTATTTGTCCCAAAACTTTGTGGAAGATATCATGCCAAGAAGAGCTTGCCTGACTAAGCTCTTTTACAATCTACTTTGAAGGAAAGATGGAGGAAACGTGCAATGCTACCTGGGTCATACACTTTGCATTCCTCATCTGGAGTATTTAAAATGAATTAATTCAAACTTTTAGAAATGTACTAAAAACTAACCCTATTGCTTTTTCTAAACCAGAAATGACCAAACCGTATTCTTCTGCTGGGAGTGAGTGTTTCTCCTAAAGGACATGGATGCTCTACTTCCAGTCATCCTGCAATGGGAAAAGCAATGAACCTTGGAATGCGAATGGGAATAACCTCCCTGTCTCTCTGGAACTTGAAGTAGTACTTCTTAATTCTGGGGGGAACAACATCCCTCATGCAGGAATAGGCTGGAGTTAAAGAGAGATGACCAGAGGCTCTCTTAGAGAAGGATATGGCCTGTGAACTCTAGGAGCAGTAAGAGCTCATATCTGTCTTTACATTTCCATTTTCTGCACTGTTCCACACCTCTGCTTTCCTCAGGTATTCAGTAAATTATTCTGAAGACCCACAGTCTCGGCTTTCCTTCAGACTGAAAGAGAAGAGTGACAAAACTCCTGCATCCCAAGACAGACTTGTGGAATGTATAAATACTCTTTAGTATTTCCTAGAAATTACTTGACAAGAGAAACCAAGGAATGGAAAATCAGCAATTGATTGAATGACACTTGCTGTCAGGACTTGAAAATCAAAGTTAATTTATGTTTTAGTCCTGAGCAACTTCAGGCATTCTTTCGGTTACAGTGCTTCCACAGTGTAAAAATTTAATATAATTTTTGGTTACCTCCTGTCTTGATGGTCTAAATAATCTACTCACACAAGAGAGAATTGAAACTTGAGTATTATGAACTATTAAGTAAAAAGTTAGTGCTACTATGATTAATTCCAGAAATGTGGTTATTAACAGTCAATTAGAAGAGAATCATCCAAATTACCTGCTACAACCAAACTACTCCATTAATACCATTCTACATTTGTTTCTATCAATAAAATAAAATTCAGAGTTATTCTCCATGCCGTGGATATTATGGTGATCATTTTTTAAGCAAATAAATAAGGATCTTCACAAATTAAATTGGCTAGATAAAAAAATGATTTTTACCAGGAAAAAAAGGTCCATCTAAGACAACAAAGAGAAGCTAAACTTACAGATCAAAATTTTAAGTGTATTGTAAAATTTAGTATGCTGCACATATTTTTTTCTACCTTAAGAGAAAGAATGACATGGGATAAATCACACACTAACAGCATGCATTTGGTATTTTATCCCACCAGGACGGATGAAAGGCAAGAAAAAGAAGAGTGGAAAACCCTACATGCTGACTATGTGCTCAGGCTAAAGAACTTTACAGACATGAACCCATTTAATCTTCAGAAAACCCCATAAACTAAGTACTATCCTTAAGCCCCACTTTACTACTAGGCACAGGGAGACCAAGAAACTAGCCAGGAGAATATTATATTGTTAGGGGTGCCTGGGTGACTCAGTCAGTTAAGCATCTGATTTTGGCTCAGGTCATGATATCAGGGTTCTGGGATCAAGCCCTATGTTGGGCTCTGTTCAACAGAGAGTCTCCTTCTCTCTCTCTCTCTCTCTCTCTCACTCTCTCTCTCCTCTCCCTCTCTCTCTCTCTTGAATAAATAAATAGAATTTATTTTTTAAAAATATATTGTTAGAAGTGAAAGTTATGGAGAACGACATATCAATACTTTAAAGATGGTAGTGCCTTTGAAAGTTACACACTATAGGAGTAAAGTTTTGCTCTCATTTCTCATGTTCATGTCTTGGTCTGCAAAAGAGCCACTTCTGCCTTTTCCAACATATGGGAAGAGTCTCTGCTCTTCCATCTACCCTTCTTACTCCTTTCCAAGAAAGGAAAAACTTACCTGATTGGTGAGATTGGGAAAAAAAAAAAAAACTGGGGCAGGTGGAATTTAGCTTGTTGTGACTTTCTCCCTTTCTCTCTCTCTCTCTCTCTCTCTCTCTCTCTCTCTCTCTCTCTCTCTCTCCATGGATCTGCCTGCCCACAGCCTGGACACACTCGAATTGCTGGATAGGGATAAGTAAGTCAGGACCCAGATGTGTCTTTAGAGATAGATACAAAGTCCAAATCTCTTCAATTCCACTGTGAGGCTCAACAGAGGAAAGGTTAGATTTCTCAGGAGGTGGGCCTACTCTACAAACCCAAAGCTTCCCTCTCGTAAATTGCATATGTCAAGATTTAGTTTTAGGAGAAAGGTATGAAATCAAATTTTGACCATTCTCTAAGCCAGGAAGTATTTCATCAATCCAGTAAGAAAGCAGACATGTTTAATAGCTATCTATTGGATGACTTTGTCTATTTTCTCAATTGTTTTGAACTCAAGGTTAAGAAAGGAGATAACCAAAAGGAGGAGAAATGAAAGTTATAACAAAAACCATCTCCTAAGCCCACCACACACAAAGATCTCTAAGCAAGGGTATTTTCAAAATTTTTAAAATTTAAGGGCATAGAAAAATGCATGTAATCTAAATACCCAACATCAACATCTAGATAGATGATAACTGTAGCATAGACATGTGATGTCATTCGATGAAGCAATTTAAAATCATATTTAGGGGCAGCCCAAGTGGCTCAGTGGTTTAGCACCTGCCTTTGGCCCAGGGCATGATCCTGGAGACCCGGGATCGAGTCCCACGTCGGGCTCCCTGCATGGAGCCTGCTTCTCCCTCTGCCTGTGTCTCTGCCTCTCTCTCTCTCTCTGCGTCTCTCACGAATAAATAAATAAAATCTTTAAAAAATAATAAAAAATAAAAAAATAAAATCATATTTAGAAAGATCTTTTGTAAAATGACATACATATTAGTATTTTTAATACAGACAAGTAAAAAATAAAAATAAAAACCAAATGGCCCACAATTTGCCATGCAGCTATATCTGATATATATATATATGTATATATATATAGATTCAATATGTACAAATCATTAGAAACAACATAGAAACACACAAAGCTAAAGAGAGGAAGCCTCCTTTTTGACTGCCTCAAAAATCTCTCCCCAACTAACCACTATTAATAGCTTCTTATAATCTTTTCTGGAAAAAAAGTATTTTCCAAACATTTCAACATGAGTATCTATTTCTATATTTAGAGTATTTAAGATCACAGGAAAAGAAACAAAGCATATATCTCTTGTGTGGTAACTTTTGCTTTAAAAATTCGCACACAAAAAATGGAAGGGATTTTTTTTTTGGAAGGGATTATATTAGGGTTGTAGTCTCTATCCTCATAGAGATCCTACATTTTTAAAGTTTACTGCTATGAGCAGAAAACTGTATAATCTGAAATATGTATCACTAGCTTTTATTATAAGAGGAACACATTTTCAAAATTAAAATAATATAGAAATATGTAATACATAAAGCAAGTGTCTGTCATCAAACTCCCTAAAAGTAACTGACATCAACAATTTTAAACGCACTTAATCAAGGATACACATACATAGTCACATAAATGGACACATACATAGTCACATAAGAGAGAAAATAAATAAATGTACATAGACACGTGAATCTTCACCTAGATCAGCTTTAGTTTCCTAATTTGTACTATATAAAGAGGAATCCTGCCTAACACACAGGGATGTTTGGCAGCCAAAAGGCCAAAAGTTATTATTGATATCCTCCATTTTCTTACGATGGCAGTTTTAGAAAATGCAGTACAAACTTTTCTCTTTGTTTCTCACCATCTGCAGGTCATCCCCATCCTGTCTGTGAATATAGGACTGTCACCAGACTGTCACAGAACACTGCTGCCTGGAATTCATGATCTCAATCTTCTGACTTCAGCCTTTGGGTAACTGGAACCATTGACACATGAACTATCTCATCAATGAGTTACATACAGTTACCGTGGGTTGTGGGTAAGGAGTTCATCACTATCATTTTGAGAATGACTTCATAAAGATTTGAACTATGCTATCTACTCACAAGTTCCTTAGTGCCAAGGTCAGACACTGAACCAACATGGCGATTCACTGATTCTCAATTCCTCCAAGTCAAGCAAATAATTAGTGCTTTAGAGAACCAACCAGCTAGCAACAACACCCCTCCCCTCAAAAAAGAGATTCATTTTGTGCCACTAAGTTTTATTTAAAGACCATGCAATCGAATCCCAGCTGGCTTCATTGAAGCAGCAACGCAAGCAATCAGTGACACCAACTGCAATGCTATCGTTTCTATAAACAGTAATGAGTGGAGGGGGTAGGACAGTACTAGAAACTTATGTATCAACAAGAAAGATCATTTCAGCAAGAGAGATTGTCTTGGCAGATTCACAGTTTCTTTCTGATTGGCACCCTAGGAAATGCAAAGGCCCCACAACATTTAATGGTTTAGAAGAAATATTCGGACATGGCATTTCTAACATTGTGCAATGAGAATAACATGACCTAAAGACAGCAATTTCATACACTAAGTAGTACAAAGGAAAGCTTCAGCATTCTAAGATATTCCATGGAAATTGAAAAAATAGATCTATAAGTACTCCCTGGATGTCCTTTCTACCTCTGATACCAGAGAATAGAACTTGCCTTCTCATTGTACCAGGCTGTGAATAAATGGATTCATGGTGAAGTAAGAGCAGAGAAGACATATAATATAGGTAACTCGGCAGGATATCTGAATATGAGCGAGGCTACAGAGGTTTGAATTGAGTTGTAGGGTAATTACTTGGAAAAAAATGCTTTTATTATACCTGTATTTTATTTTTATGTAAACACATTTTTCTGGCAAAATATCCAGAGACACTATTCCTTTCCATTAGAGGCCCCACCTGCCCCATGCCAGTACCAACTTTTGCACTTCTAAATGCTCTGCAAGTTCAGAGAGATTAACATGAGCAGAATTAATTATTCCTTACTTACAGTGATTTTATCAGAGAACATTAACTCAAATATAAGGCTGTTAAACAGAAACAAACTGAGGCTCCCTGATACCCCACTTTGGGGACGTATGATATCCTGCCTACTAGCATACTTCTTGCTTGTGTGTATATTTATATATTTCTCCCTATAGGATCTTCAGTGCCTAACACAGAAACTTGCATGTAATCAGACCTCAAGGGATATTTACTAAGTTGAAAAAGGGTAAACCCTGAAGTCAGAGACATGTTTATCCTCAGGTGAAGGAAAGGAGAAGGAACAACTGTAACGAGCTCGTTGGCATAACTTAAGTATCCTGGACTTCGGAAAAAGTCTGGCTTCCTTCCCACCTCTCTTTTGCTGTACTTAACCTGGAGCCAGGCAAATGGATGGCTGGTCCCTGCCCCAGATAAGAGCATTCAGACCAATCCCTTAACCATATAGTACTGCCCTGGTTTTTTTCCACATGCACACAGCTCTCAGTTTTCTTCTGTGAGAAGAAAAACTATTTTATTTGCATTTCTCCTCTTCTGGCAAAACTGCAGTAGAAATGTGAGCTGCAACGCTGTTTCTATTTTCCAGGTATCGTAGCTAGGTCTCCCTTTTCAGGATATGCTTGAGGGCATCAGGGTATACAGAAAGGAACACTAGAATTCTTAGGAGTCTTGAAATTAAATTACAGCTTTGAAAGAATATTCTCAAACATCAGTGGAACTTCATTACTTCATTCTTATTTGGTGGTGAAGGGGGAGATAAGTATCATCTAAGAAACAAGGTACCTGCTAGGCTCCAGACACATGCTAATTTACAAGAATGGCAAAGCCACATATGTTTGGATGCTAACTTAATTGCTCAGAGATTTTGAAAGAAAATCAATACATCTATTGGCTACATCCTACAGATGAGATGTTAGAGAAACTGGAGGATTGGACTGGAAATAATCTTAAAACAGAGCCCAATAATCTACCATCAATTGTATTACTTTAAACTGTCCTGCCTAATCAGGATAGGCCAGATAACAGTCTTAAAATTTTAAACTACAAAAAGACAACCTCTCATTTGTGCTAAATGTTCACCATGAGTCACACAGTGGGCTCTATTTGTTACAGACATTCAGGGACAGAGCAACCACTACCTTGAACATCATCAAAAGGTCAGAGCCTGAGGTGAGTTGTGCTCTGGCTGTTAGAGCTTCCACCTGGAAGTGGGGTGTGTCATTTCCGCCCACATTTCATTTGCTCATGCAAGTCACACGGCCACATCGAACTTCAAGGGAATGAGGTGATGCCATCCTGCAATGTGCCCAAGAGGACAACACAACATATTGGGTGAAAAGCGGTAATGCCTACCACATTTGCACATAGTAGGTGCTTAGCAAATTGCTTTTTAAAAGTACCATAAGTAAAAAATGAACTAAAAACAAGCATTAAATTTCTTGAATTTTCTGACATTAATACTGAAAATCTCAGGTTAAAAAAACAAAAATCCCTTTGAAAATGAAAGCCATAAGAAAGTGATGGACAGGGCATCTGGGTGGTTCAGTCAGTTAAGCATCTGTCTTCAGCTCAGCTCATGATCTCAGGATCCTGGGGTCCAGTCCCGCATCAGACTCCCTGTGTAGCTCCTCCCCCTGCTTTTGCTCATTCTCTCTCCCTCTCTCTTTCTTTTGCAAAAATAAGTAAAATCTTAAAAAAAAAAGAAAGAAAGAAAAGAAAAAGAAAGGAATGGACATTTTGTGCATTGCATAATTCTTATTCATTGAAGCCAACGGAGCAACACTGAAATAATGAGGAATTTTAAGATTATGATGTAAAAACCAGCTCAAAGAATGATTCTACAACAAAGAAAATTGCCATGGATAAATGATCAATTAATCTTTAGTGATGTTTTTCAAAATTAGATAAATGAAGGCAGTTACACACTGAAATCACCCATGTTTCAAAATTAAAATGATGTGAACAACTGAGTATCTGGCCTCAAAAGGTAGATTTTGTCATTTGCTTTTGATGAGGTGGATTTCTGAAGATCGATTTTGAATTTAAAATATCTTCATACATTATTTTCATTTGTCCTAATTTTGGATGTTACTCACATCCTTAAAGAAAAAGAAAGGAAAATAAAGGACTCTACACTGAGAACTAAGGAAGACAAGAGTTGAAAAGAACTGTGTAATGCTATCTTTCTAAAGGATCCTTTCCTGGGAAATGGGCTCAAAGCAATAACCACTTTGCAACCAAATTCTTTCTTGGATCACTTAACTATCTTGTAAAGTAGTTAAAGCCTAAATCTCTTAGGTGCACACTAACTGATGCAAACTGACTGTAAGTTGGCAGTTTTAATTTAGATGGTAGTGTTGTACTTGAAATTAAGGGTATAACTGGGTTTTAATAATATGTGCTCATTGGGATCAATAAATTATTTTGACCTGGACTGTTTCAATCCTGTATCAAGGCTACTTGATGTAATTATACAGCTCAATCTCTAGACATTTGATAATCCTCCATGCTACCAGGCTGAGCAACCCCTAATTGACTGAATATCCAGGGAGTTATGACTATATACAGAATGGGGAGAGCCCAATGGTTGGTTTTCTGGAATAGCTTAGGGTGATAAGATAACCACAGTGCTTCCTCTCTCTCCTTGTACATGTATGCACATACACAGGCACAGACACTTACGTTACTACTATTATTGGGATCCACTGCCAAAAGTGCTACCATCCACTGTCAGGTTAATACCTAAGGCAGCTTTTTCTGGAGCCAGGTTGTTAGGACAGGAATCCTTCCTTTACAGGTCTTTCCCACCAAAGTGATGAGAAACCTGTAACCTTCACACCATTCTTTAAGAGAATGCTTCTGCTTTCCTCCCAACTAGATCTTGAGAAGAAAAGGAACAGATATTAAAGATATTGTTTTAATTTCTACTCTTCTGCAAGCTTATGTTTCTTTGTAAAAGTCCCAAATCTAGAAAAAATAAATGAATTCACTTCACTCTCCCTTTGAACTAATAACAGCACTTTCCAGGTTAATAGAAGGGCTATATACTCTGAGAATTGTTTAGAATTTTAAACTTCTTAACTTTCTTTCAATAGATAGGCTCCACATGCATAAAAAAAAAATCATTCATTTTGAGAAACGGAAAAAAAAAAGGATCATAAGATACTTGGAAGCAGCCATAAACAACCCACTTAACCTTGTCTAAGATTTTTTTTTAAGATTTATTTATTTGAGAGAGAGAGCACACGTGCAAACAGGGGGAGGGACAGAGAGAGAGGGCAAGAGAGACTCTCAAGCAAGCTCTGCACTGAGCAGGGAGCTGATGTGGAGCTTGATCCCAGTACTCTGAGATCATGAGCTGAGCTGAAATCAAGAGTCAGGGGGGCCGCTTTAACCAAGTGAGCCACCCAAGTGCCTCTAAGATTGTTTCGACAGCTCATGCTATCTCCAGCCGCCTGAAGTAAAAGGGATTTATAAACTAATATAATAGATAAATTAGTTAAGATATTAATATCTGATATTATGGAGGAACGATAGGAACAATAAAATGTTTTAATTACCCTAAGAAGCTCAAAAGTTAATAATGATTATTTTGAATTTATTTAACAAAACCTAAATAGAATATTGAAATGTTTACCAATTGCAAAAATTCATCAATCCATTAGAAGAATCTCTTAACTTCTCAAAACAAATTATGTCACTTCTCCCCTGTCCCTCAACTATAAAATAATGGGGAAGAAGTAGCTGGCTTAAAAGTCTTCATTGAGACACAGTTCAAAATATTATTATATTTCTCTTTAGGTTAAGTTGAAAAAAATTAAAATTGGCCATTCCAGCTTTATTCCTATAAATTTGCTCCATGACAATGTATCTGATGTCTTTACCTCAATTTGTATTCATACAGGGGAATAACAAGATTTCACGCAGAACTGCTGTGATGTCATGCTAATGGTACAAGTCACATGAATGAAATCATGTTAAATGCAACACAATAATATCTGAAACATACTAAGCACATTATATATGGTAGACTCAAAGTTCTTAGAATCATGTTGGCATATGGTTAGAGTTCAACATTTCTTTGGCTATCGTCAATTCATTTAATCTTCACCACAAACCTCTGAGGTAAGTATTATTACCATAGTAATTAACACGTATGAATAAATTGAGGAACAGCAAGGTCATATGTGTTATCCAAGATCATAAGCTAAGAAAGGCCACAGTCAAACAAAAGCAATATAGTTCCCAGAAATAATCTTTTAGCAACCCTGTATATTATCTCTGGCTGTGGAAAGGGTATGAAGGAAACTTCACCTTTACTCCTTGTGACCATACCATTTAACAAGAATTCCCCTAGAGTGATCATCTTCCAAAATAACCAACCACTCCTCTAAGTAAAACAGTATATATAAAGTACGACCCTTTTCAAGGTATTGCATGTTAAATATAGGATTAAATAAGATATAAGAACCAGGATAGAGCTATTATTTCCACTTTTTTCCAGATAAAAATACTGAATTTAAAAGATTCTTAGTAATTTTATTGAGACTGCTTTATAATTGGGTCTTCTGACTGTGAGTCCCATGATTTTGCAACAACCTATGCTGCCCTTTCACATATCTTATCACTTCTATTTGGATTTGTTACTATATAAGAGACTGACTCTGCATGTAAATTAATGTGTTATCTATTTTTATACAAGGTGGAGTCCTGTCATTCTTACACACCATACATACGTAAACTTTTTTTCACATCTAGGAAACATATATCCAAGTTGCAATCATTCACGTTTTATTTAACATAAGCAAGGAAAACTGAAATAATATCAACATATATATCTACTGGCTTCCTGAGATATGTATTCTCAAAATACAAAACTTCAAGCATATTAATTTAGAATACAGCAGTTGGATATCTTAGCACTTATAAATATGGTGGCAAAAGAAAAAAAGACTGTGTAAATAACCTTAAGAAGTGAATAAAAGTAAAAATATAAGATCTCACTGCTGATTTTATTTCAAAGGGTATTCTCGTATTTCACATATAGTTAAATTATCTAATTAGTTCTTTTAAATAATTTCACTTTTCATTTAAAGTGGTGAGTAATCAGAAAGTCAAAGTTTTATTTAAAAAAATGAATGAAATCTATATATATTCTAATCTTTCTAAATATAGTCTTCATAGCTCCAGAACAGGGTGAAAATAGGTATGTAACCAAATGAATCAGATCCCCCAGAATAGCATAGGAAGTTTTATATATGAAATCTATTACAATATTGTTAAAACGTTGACTATTAACGTTACGTGCAATTTATGCACACACACAAAAATTATTTCACAAAGACACACTTGCTCAGACATAATAGGGGCACCTTACCTCTCTCCTCACACCCCACCCCCAATTTGTGAAGAGAAAACCAAAAGACACAAAAACTGGATTAGCACTTGCAAGGTTAATAGACATAATCACTTTAAAGAACACTTACACCTTAAAAAAGAGAGAGAGAGAGAAACGCACAACACAAAGTGTGGTGAAACAGCACCGCATATGTACCGCTTCATCAGAAAAGAATTCCACTTACTTGATTTTAGTCTCGTATTTTTTTTTTCATTTAAAAATTTTAATTTCGCAGGTCATTAAAAGGGTCTGATTCTCTTTCTTTCCCGCGCTGGGCCTTTCCTGAGGGACGCGGATGGTGGAACCCAGGGCTACTGGGGCCTCTCCTGTTTCAGCACCAAGGACAGAAACCGCTTGCTCTCCAGGGCCAAGCTACTCTCGGACGCGGGGCCCGAAGTCCACTTCTCCGACAAAGCAAGAAAAGTAAAGGATACCTGGCCCGTCGGCCACCTGTTTAAAAGTCCCCTCTCCTGTCGAACGCACCAGCAACTTCTCAAGAGGAGACACTAAGCAAGTGCCAGCCGCACGCCGCCCTCCCAAGTCCCCAGGAGGGAGCCGCGAGGCAGTGCGCAGGCAGATCACTTTGCAAGCACCCCTCGCAGAGCCCCGCGCGGCCAGCTCAGGCGCCCGGCGAGAGCTGGGGCGTTCCACAAAGCGCACAGGACTTCAGGGATCAGGGGAAAGCACCCCCAAAGACAGAACCGGCGGCGGGGCCATTCCCCCGCCCCAGTAGGGAAACGCCTTCCTTCTACCACTGCCAGCGCGGAATAAAAGGCGGGGGGGGGGGGGGGGGGAGGCGCGGGGAGCCAGGGGGAGGAAGGGGTGGGGACGTGGGGGCATCTGCGGCGCTCTAGGGCTGGGAAAGAACATTTTCCTCACCACTTAGGCTGTTGCTGGACCTCAGGCTCCTTCCACAGAGACACTGCAGCATATGCACTCCTTTCTTCAAAGAAAGCTCAAGAATCTTCATGGAGAGGCGCGTGTGTGGGGTTCGTCAACTCCCCGCCCACCTCTGCTAATTGTCCAACCAAAAGGCGGCCTGGCTTCGGCTGCCGGGTCCCGAGTCCATGGTGCGCGCGTCCCAGGTGGACGGGGAGCCGGGGCGCGGGGCCGGGCCGGGCCGGGGGGAGGGAGGAGGGAGCAGGAGCAGGTGCTGGCGGCTGGGGGCAGCCCCGGGGGGAGCGGGCGGCGCGGCCACACCCCAGCAGGCTCGACCGTGACTCTTGGGGACTTCCCGAAGGAAGTGGCTGGGCTGCGGGCGGAGGGAGAGTGGACCGGCCACGCGGGGACGTCGCCGTGGGTCGGTGCCTCTTTCCGGAGGGGCGAGGACGGGGTCCCGAGCCGGCCCGGGCCCTCCCGCCTCAGTGCCCGCGCCCGGGGCGCAGGGGGCGCGGGGGGCGCGGGGGCTCCTCGGGGCGCGGCCGAGCTAGCCCGGAAGGCTGCGCTCCCGCGGGCTGCGCGCCTGCCGAGGGCGACTCCGGCGTGGGAATCCGGCGGAAGGGAAGCACCCGCAGGAAGGGCTGGACCCTGGAGGCTGCGGAGCGTCAGAAGCGACTCCGGGGAACCGAGGGGTGGGGGCTGGGGAGGCGCGGATGTGGAATAAAGAGCGCTCTTGGGTGAGCGCCAGGAGAGCGAAGGTGTGTCTGGGCGCAGCGCGGAGGTGGGAGCCTGGACACCTGGATTCCGTGAGCGGGGCTCTGTGACCTTGGGCAAGTCACATACCCCTCGGCGCGGAGCGGGGAAGAGATACAGAACTGGCAGCTGGTTCACCATTGTCTCCTTGGCTTCTAGTCTCCTCGAAAAGCTTGGCACAGGTGCACTGGGGAGGCGGGGGGGGGGGGGGCGAGGGGCTGAGGGGGGCGGTATAGAGAGGGAGGCCAAAGGGGCAGGAAGGCCACAGGTGGGGATGGAGAGGCAGATGAGGCGGGAAATCCGAAAACAAGAGCACTTCTCTTTGATGCGATATTCCAGTAGGTTGTTTCTGCCAACGGGCCCCAAAGATGACCCGTGAGTGAGCTTCCCTGTGGGTCTACCGGCCTCGATTTTTTTGTTGTTGTTTTTTTTCTTGTCAGCAACGTCTTTGGCTTTGTTTGTTTGTCTATTCGTTCTCAGAGGCCATCAATAGCCTTTTGGAAGCCTTAGATTTTGAAGCTTACAAAGAATGCTGACTATGGGAGCAGACTCCACCCTATCTGGAATCTCTGAGCAGGAAGAGACCTTAGAGGACAGCAATACAGCAAGTGGTTAAAAGCACAGATGCTGGAGACAAGCAGTCTATGCTCAAAATCCTACTCGCTGTGTGACCTTGAACAAATTACTTAACCTCTTTGTGCCTCAGTTTCCTCATCAGTAAGAGTTAATAGCATCTACCTTGTTGAAGATTTTTTTAAAACTTGGAATAAGGTAAGTGCTATAATAGTGTTAGCAATTATTATTACTTAGCCCCCCCACCTGTAGGGTTTTGATAACTTTCGCTTTTCAACAAACACGGGAGTGCATACCAATGTGGGCATTTCTCCTGGAATGGTTCAGGTAATAGAGAACAACCAGCTCCCCAGATAGTTCATTGCACAAATCCTGCTAGAAGTTTTACCCCGACATTGAGCCAAAAACTTACTTCATTGTCTCAAGGCCACTAGCTAGTTACCTCTTCCCTGCAAAGGAGTGAAAATGGTTTTCATCACCTCTTTCTTCTTTCCCTTCTCTAGGCTAAACCTTCACAGTTCCTGTGATGTTCCCTGAAGGCCAAAGCTTCAGGTTAAAGTTACCTGGAGACATCTCATTCAGAAGTGTCTTCCTTTTTCTTCTCAAAGATGGTAGAAGAAATCCAGATAATCTGGAGGGCCTTTTGAGCCCACAGTCACTGCTGGCTCCACATTCTCTAAACTCCTTTCAGAACTGAGTTCCAGGCAAGGTCATTCACGGTGGTTCCAAGACTCTAGAAGACACATCCAAGCCTTCCTTCTAGTGACCTCTTAGCCCCATCGTTCAGTGGGATCCCAGGTCCTTGATGATCTTGCTGAAGCCACCACACTGTTATCACTGGGGAGGTTCTGAGGCCCCAGGCAACCTGGGCTGTGGCCTTGGTCTTTCCGGTTTCTTCGGGAATTAGTGAGAAACTTGGCTCATCTGGGGATTCAGCCCATAGAAATTCCCCATGGAGGGAGAGGCAATTAGCAAAAGGAAAACATCTAAAAATAGCCCTTCATGCTGCAAGCAGAGGCAGAGAGTTTTCCGGTAGAGCTCTCCTGCTCTGGAACCCAACGTCTAGAGCTGTTTCTTTACTTTGACAGAAATGCTATTCCTTGAAATGTAGCAAAGGAATAGGATGGGGCCTTGGTTCCCACAAGGAAGATGAGCCGAATGAGCAGCTTCATGTGTGATTGTAAAATGCACATGACCTCCGGAGCATCAATTTTCATATTCATAATGAGCCTCTCTACGTTCCTAGCAAGGCTGTTGCAAGGATTTAGTGAGATAAAACATGTGAAAGTGCTTTGCATAATCGATTATCTTTGCAAGACCAGATTCTATCACCAAATGCCCCAGGTTCTAGGGGCTAGTTAATGGCCTAACAGAGTGGCTGTTGTATTTGATTACGGGGAGGGTTTACATGTGAATCTTCCCTCTTCTCAGTAGAATTACAAACTGTTAGTAGGCAAGACAGGAAAACCAACAATGTCACAATTAATATTCAAACGGCCTGCTGTGGTCTTGTTTAAATGGCTGTCACAGTAATTATGGTCAAGTTTATTCATCACAAAGAAAATGGGTCATCATAGTACTTGAAAAAAAAAAACTGGAGATCACATTTATAGATTTCTTGTCATTACTGAACTCTCAGATGAGTTCAGAAGAAACCAATGAGAGCATCTGACATTTTAATACAAAATATTTTCCTATTATATATTGTGGAAATATAATATATATTATACTTCCTATTATATATTATATATATAATCTTTATATATATAATAAAGATTTTATTTATTTATTCATGAGAGAGAGAGAAAGAGAGAGAGCAGGCAGAGGGAGAAGCAGGCTACATGCAGGGAGCCTGAGTGGGACTTGATCCCAAGTCTATAGGATCACACACACCCTGGGCTGAAGGTGGCGCTAAACCGCTGAGCGACCCAGGCTGCCCATATTGTGGGTATTTGATCAAAGCAGGTATAAAAGGGAATGGATCACTGGAGTTTTATTATTGAGACTTAGTTTTAAAAAATAATGTTTCTTCCCCTTATCAGGATTTGATGTATTCTTGTTAAAGCAACTCCTAAGGACATCAAAATCCAATTAGGAACATAGATATAGTTTTCTTAAAATATCTTGGGCAGTACTTAAGGAGAACTCATTTCTACAAGTACCATAACATCCCCAAAAGGACAAAACAAAACAAAGAATAATAGCCAGGAGCACAATGGATGGTAGGAAAGTAGTGCATTTTAGCTTAAGCAAAACTTCAAATTTTCTGCTATGTATTGTATTATTACACACCCAAGATCAAATTTTTACTTGCAATTATATTTTTTATTTTAAATTCAAAATATATTATTACATAATTACCAAATTTTAAATCATATTATCTGCTTCTAATTAAGATTTTTAAAGTTAAGCATTCTCTCTATTTTCTTATTGACTTTGGGCCAACTCTGGCAAGTGACTCACCAGTGTGGTTTCCAAAGGAAACAATTTATCACTTTCTGAGAAGGATTGGAAAATCTGATACATAATGATAGGTGAACTTCTTTAAATTCTTAGTATCTATTTTTTTTTCCTTTTTATAGTTTATAGTTAAGATTTTATTTACTTATTTATTTATTTATTTATTTATTTATTTATTTATGAGAGACACAGAGAGGGACGCCTAGGTGGCTCAGCAGTTGAGTGTCTTGCCTTCAGCTCAGGGCATGATCCCAGGGTCCTGGGATCCAGTCCCACATTGGGCTTCCTGCATGGAGCCTGCTCTCCCTCTGCCTATGTGTCTGCCTCTCTCTGTGTCTCTCATGAATAAATAAATAAAATCTTTTAAAAAAAAGAGAGAGAGAGAGAGAGAGGCAGAGACATAGGCAGAAGGAGAAACAGGCTCCCCATAGGGAGTCTGGCGTGGGACTCAATCCCAGGACCCGGGGATCACGCCCTGAGCGGAAGGCAGATACTCAACTACTGAGCCACCCAGGTGACTCTATAGTTATTTACTCACAGTTTGTAGAAGTTCATAATTATGTGAGGTAGTTCTGAGATTTTTAAGTGGTGATTTATCTGAGATATTTTCTGTTCATATTAAATAGGAATCTATGGACTCTTGGCCATCAGCTGTGAATTTATCTGTATATTTATCTGCTTGGAAGTCTACATTGAATAAGTAATAACACATTCATAATTTTGCCAGGCCCCCAAAATTTTAATGAGTATACTAACGGCAAAATATTGAATAGAAAGCAACTTTATTTTTATAGAGAAATCAACACAGAAAGTAAAAGACAAACACCAGAATAATTGGATACATAGTATCTTTGTTCTATGTTATGTACAGTCCTCTAACTGCCAGGGTAAAAACCAGGCCTGTATCTCCTGTCTTAGAAATATCTTCAAATCCAGTTTTTGTTTGTTTGCTTTTTTTTTTTTCAAATCCAGTTTTGATAGACAACTACCATAGACTAAATGTTTTCATCCCCACCCCTCAAATTCATATGTTGAAATCCTAACCCTCAAGGTATTTGGAAAATTGAGCCTGTGGGAGGCTTTACCCTCATGCATGGGATTAGTGCCCTTATAAAAAAAGAAGGCCTTGGACAGCTCCCTCTCCCCTTTCACCTTGTGAAGACACAGTGAGAAGACATTGAGAAGACAGCCGTTTGTGAGCTAGGATGTAGGTACTCACCAGACACCAGATATTCTGGTGACCTTGATCTTGGACTTCCTAGACTCCAGAACTGTGAGAAATAAATGTTTGTCACATAAGCCATCTAGTATGTGGTATTTCCTTGTTAGAGCCAACCTCATTAGATAATGTAGCAAAACCAGTAACCAGTCATTACCTAATTAATGACATATATCATCCAAATAACTTTTAACTATTTTTAAAAGATCACATACATGGGGTTTTTATTTGTATTATCTACTTCCTCTTGTTCTTTTTCTATTATTTATCTCCAAACTTTTATTTTAAAATAAATTTAGACTTCTAGGAAAGTTGCAAAATAGTAGAGTTCATGTATACTCTTCACTCAACTTCTTTTGATGTTAGTAACTCACATAGCCGGTGTATAGTTATCACAGCTAGTAAACTCACACTGATACTATGCTATTAAGTAAACTGCAAAATTTAGAATTTCACCAGGTTTGTTTGTTTTGGTTTGGTTTGGTTTTGCCTCATACCCTTTTTCTGTTCCAGGATCCAACTTGGATCCACTTTGCATTTAATGTGTCTTCTTAGTCTCTTTCCATTTATTACAGTCTCTCAGCTTCTTCTTGCCTTTCAGAACTTTGACACTGCCAATTAATATTAGTCAAATATTTTTTAATTTTTTAAGATTTTTTATTTATTTATTCATACACACACACACACACACACACACACACACACACACACACAGAGGCACAGACACAGGCAGAGGGAGAAGCAGGCTCCATGCAGAGAGCCTGACATGGGACTCCATCCAGGGTCTCCAGGATCACTCCCTAGGCTGCAGGCGGCGCTAAACCGCTGCGCCACCGGGGCTGCCCTAGTCAAATATTTTGTGGAATTTTGTTCAATTTGGTTTTGTCTGATGCTTCCTCATGATCCATATAAGGCTATTAATTTTGGCAAGAAAGTCACATTGTCCATGTTCTTTCCTCCTTAGTGTGTCATTACATGATGTCAACTAGTGATATAGTACCTATCACTTGGTTAAGGTAGTGTCTGCTAAGTTTCTATACTATAAAGTTATTTTTTATTTGTATTTGATTAATCTCTTTTTTGTGAGGGAGGGGCAAAAAGAGAGGGAGAGAGAGAATCATGAGCAGTTTCCGCACCCAGCACGAAGCCCGACGTGGAACTCAATCTCACAATCCTGAGATGATGACCTGAGCTGAAATCAAGAGTGGGACACTTAACTGACTGAGCCACACAACCGCCACTAGTTGATAAATCTCTTGAGAAAAACTTTGAGGCTACATTAGTATCTTTTTTCTCCTCAAACTTTTATCCACTGATTTTAGCATCATTTGGTAGATCTTGCTTCTAGCAATTATCATTATGCAGTTTTCCTAAAAGTGACTTTGTGTGTTCTTCATTCCTTCTAGAGTAATGGGAATTCTTCTGTAAGAGCTGTACCTTCTTCTCCATATATTTATTCCGTTGTGGAATTCCAGTATGGCCTCAAGGATATTTATTCTATGGGTCATAATCCAATACTATCATTTTGTGGCTCCAATTGTTCGAGCTTTAGCCTTTGGGAGGTCCACCTGTTTGGTTCCTATGTCCTTTTATTGAGCAATTCCTTAATTTTCTGGTATCACAAGACATTTCAGGTTTATCTTTTATTTTTCCTGCCCCAGCTCTAGAATCAACTAATTTTCTAATGAGTCCTAGTTCTTTTTATTGGAGAATAGTATTTAGGAACCAAATCCTGGGTGGTAAGTGTGCTCATCGTTACTGGCATATCATCCCTCCTAGGCTCTTTTGGTGGAGAGAGCTAGGAAATATATGTATATACAAACCTACACGTATTCATACATCATATCTGTTGAAATATCTATCTCTATATATAAATGAATAGAGATATCTATATGTATCTATATGTGGATATATTTATATGTAGATATATAATAGGTAGATATCTATAGATAGGTATAGAAATAGAGATAGGACAAAGACAAAGAGATAACAAACACTAATACCTATGATTCCAATCAAACACAAGTTTTGTTTTACTCTTTGCCATTTCCTTATTGTAATTTCTTTCTCTGACTATGAAAAACCTGAATTTTATTATTTATAATATATTCACTTGTTTATTCAATCCTAAAATATACTTAAAGTAGTTACAGAATTCCTAACCAATATTCCTGAGAAATGGATCATCATCAGAGTACAGTATTTATGAAGAGTTGTTTTTGTCTTTAACCTTACAGTATCCAATCAAATATTATTTCTGTACAAATCAAAACCACAATGACATATCTACCTTACACCTGTCAGAATGGCTAAAATTAACAACTAGGGAAACAACAGATGTTGGGAAGGATGCAGAGAAAGGGGAACTCTTCTTATACTGTTACTGGAAATGCAAACTGGTACAGCCACTCTGGAAAATAGTATGGAAGTTTTTCAAAAAGTTTTCAAAAAACTTTAACAAAAAGTTAAAAATAGAGCTACCCTACTACTCAGCAATTGCACCACTAGGTATTTATCTAAAGGATACAAACATGTATCCCCTTGAAGGGGCACATGCACTCTAGTGTTTATAGCAGCAATGTCCACAATAGCCAAACTATGGAAAGAGCCCAGATGTCCATTGACAGATGAATGGATAAAGAAAATATGGTGTATTAGTAATGGAATATTAGTAATGGAATATTACTAAGTCTTCAAAAAGAATGAAATTTTTTGTGATGATATGGATAGAACTAGACAGTATTATGCTAAGTGATATAAGTCAGACAGGGAAAGACAAATACCATACGATTTCACTCATATGTGAAATTTAAGAAACAAAACAGATGAACATAGGGGAAGGGAAGGAAAAATAAAATAAGATTGAAAACAGAGAGGAAAGCAAACCATAAAAGATTCTTAACTATAGGGAACAAACTGAGGGTTGCTGGAGGGGAGATGGGTGGGGGATGGGGTAACTGGGTGATGGGCATTAAGAAGGCCACTTGATGTAATGAGCACCAGGTGTTGTATGCAACTGATGAATCACTAAATTCTACCCCTGAAACTAATAATACAATATATGATAGTTAAATTTATTTTAAATAAATTTTTTTTAAATCCAACCCCATGACAAAGAATTGTGTTGTAATAACATCATTGGAGGGCAGATTGTGACTACACTTACCATGGTGTGTGTGTATATATATATATATATATATATACACACACACAATTATATATTTATTATATATATAATTGTATATATAAATGTGTGTATATAAATTGTATATATAAATGTATATAAATAGTTGTTTTATATATAATTGTTGAATCACTATGTTGTACACCACCTGAAAGTAATATAATATTGTGTGTCAACTATACTTCAACTTAAAAAAAAAAAAAACTTGATGAAAATGTGCCAGACTGCAAATAGGAGAGATCTCTGCACATTTGAAATAAATGTAATTTTTACTTTTGCTTTCTGATTGTATTTTTCCAGTTTTCTTCAAGGAGAATGTTTTTGTTTTCTGGAAGAAAAGTATTTTAGTTGGTTTACTTTAAAAAAATAAACAACTTTCATACATTAAAAAAATATATATTTCCTGAAGTGACATAGGTTAGTTGTTTTCTTCCCCATCCTTTTCAGTATGGGTTAGTCATTCATTTATAATCCAGTTAGATTCATTTGTTATTGCCTTAATTCCATGCTGGCTGATTTTAATTATTTAATCAAAAATAATTAGCTTTAATTCTTTCTTTCTTTTTTGAGTATATAAAACATTGGTATGGTTTTAAGAGTCAAAACTTAAAAATTAAAAATTATCCTCCAATAAGTGTCACTCCCTGATCCCCCATCCCATCCTGTTCTCATTTCCCCTCTTTCCACTCCTTTCCCACCCATCCCTTTAGGTAACTGGTCCCTTTATTTTCTGTTTTATATTCTCTATGTTTTTGTACAACTGAGCAGATACTTTCATATTTAGTGAACCTTAGGTTATTTCCAATATTTTGCTATTACAAATAATACTGCAATAAATAACATGTGCATATTTTTATATTGTTGGAGAGTAGATTCTTATAACAATATGATTTTATTTAGTTTTAATTTAAATTCCAGTTATTTAGCATACAGTGTAATATTAGTTTCAGATGTACAATTTAGTGATTCAGCACTTCCATTCAATACTCAGTGCTCATCACAAGTGTCCTCCTTAATCCCCATCATCTATTTAACCCATCCTCCCACCCACCTCCCCTCTGGTAATCATCAGTTTGTCCTCTATAGTTAAGAGTTTGTTTCTTGGTTTTCCTCTCTTTTCTCCCCCCATGATCATTTGTTTGCAACAATATGATTCTTAGGAATGGGAATGCTCAGTCAAAAAGTAAGTATATAGGTAGTTTTGTTAGGTATTGCCAAGTTTCCCTTCAAAAGGCTTTCATGGATTTGGATTCCTACCAGCAATATATGAGAGTGCCTGTTTCCCCACATACTCAACAACAGAATGCATTGGCCTCTTTTATTTTTTTTTATTTTTGTCAGTTTGCTCACAATGTTGTTTCTAATTATAAGGATGTTTGAACCTTTTTTGTTTTTTCATGTGAGAGCTTATATTTTTGTGAGGAATTACCTGTTCCTATTGTTTTCCCATTTTTCTATTGGGGGAAAAAACTTATAAAAGACTTATAAAAAAACACTTATAAAAGACCAATATTTACCACCAGGGAGAGTATTAAAACTAAACTAATTACATTGAATTAAATTTTTTAAAAATGTTGAGGTGGGAGTTCAAAACAAGGCCATCGTCATTAGGAAAACAGTGTAAAGTTTCCAGATTACCTTTAACCCATTCACCCATCCATCACCTCCCCACAAAGATTTAGAAACTAAATTTAACTCCTTGCCTTAAAAATCTAGTAAAGGAATGGAGATATATATATACCATAACTATAACATAGCTTTGCAGTAGTGGTAGGACTGAAATTTCAGTAAAGTTACAAAGAAGGGATAGTTCATTCTGTCTTTTGAGGGTAAATAGTATGCAGTTAGAAA
The DNA here is from genome assembly GCF_003254725.2 of Canis lupus dingo. NCBI lineage: Eukaryota > Metazoa > Chordata > Mammalia > Carnivora > Canidae > Canis > Canis lupus. The sequence continues at coordinate 24,246,422 of NC_064276.1, forward strand.
AAGCTTCATTTAGGTTTAAAAACTTGAGCTTAATCAAGGGCTATAACTTTCATTGAAATATACAATATTCAATGCTTAAGAAATGCTGCTACTTTACTTTCTACCCACACTGAATAGGTACTGCCTTCATTACAGAACAGACTGCTTGGAAAGGAACAGCACCCAGAATTCAGATTCTATTTACCTCCACCCCTGGCCTGTGTTCCATCGCATCACTCTCAGTTACAGGGCACTCACCATATACCTCTTGTCTTACCAGACCTAACAGGCAAGGAATAACACTAGGTATGCAGTACTTTTCTGATAAAGCCATCTGAGGTCAGGTTAATGATTAAGACTTCCAACCTTTTCTTCCAACCTTCCCATCCCCAGACCCCATCTTCAAATAAATAGTACTTCAAGATTTGCTGCTGCTATCAGATATTTTCCATTTCCTTCTAATAGCTCTTTAACAAGTTGTTTTGAATAAATGCAGAGTTTGTCATCTATAAGCAAACTTTAAAAATGAGCCATCTGAGTCACAGAGAAGAAAAATGTTTCTACCTTATCATAGCCAAGTATGAGTTGTTTACTGTGAGAATCCTTCAGTACAAGATGGTTAATAATGGGAAAATTTCAAGGAAGTGCCATTTGCTTATTAATAAAAACTCAATATCAAAACAGGGGACACAGTTCTTAATGGGTATTCTCACTCCCATCACCTGAACATTTCTCTAATCCTAAAAATCCCACACATTCTTTCAGACCTACCACAAATGCCAGTGTTCTCTCAGGGAAATTTTTTCTGAAAACTATAGTTCTTCTACCATAAAATTTATTTATTCTGTCTCCACATATATATCTTCTCCAAGAGACTGAGCCCCTTTATCTATAAATTTAGGTATCTATAGCTTTCATTTTTAATATCTTCATTACTTAGAACATGTAATAAATTATTTACTACATATTGGTTGAATGAAATTAATAACAAATGTTAAATATTAAATATTAATTCCTACTAAATATTGATGAAGTGAAATTAAATGGAGATGGTTTTTGTGGATTTTCCATCTGGGAAAAATATACATTAAATTAAAAAACAATAACCCACAAAGAATTTAGAGTAAGGTTATGAACTACACAGGAGATGTAATTCAATTTTAAACATGTGAAAAGTCACATAATTCACTTATAATTAGACAACTACAAAATATATCAACAGTAAAGTATCATTTCTCAATTGTTCAAATTTCAAGGATGAAAATGTTTGCTAACCCAATGTTCTAGAGAGAATGTAAAGGACATGGAAATCTTACATTCTTGGTAAGAGTACACATAGATTGCCTTGATGGATGGCAATTTGTCTCTATCTTTTGAAATTTAAAAAAGCCACTTCTCCCAAATGCCCTTTCTAGATATTAACTTCCAAATATAATTGCCCATTGTACAACCAGTGACAATCACACAAGGTACCAGTACAATATTGTTGATAATGCTATTTGATATTAATGATACTGATCCATCAGTAGGGAGCTAGTTCAATTTTGGCACAACCCTAAAAAGCAATGTTTTGCAATTTAAAAAAATGTAGCGACTCCATATGTATTAAAATGGACAGATCTTTGAATGTTTTACTAAATTTAACAAGCATATAAAAGAGCATTAGCATAGTCTACAATTTGTATGGTAGAGAAAAAATGTGCATACATTTATGTTTATAAACTCATGGACCCTTTCTGAACAAGGACACAAGTGACTGGCATCAGGTATAGTCTTAGGGAGGAAGATTAAGACGCTGGAAACAGGGGAGAGAAGGAGATTGCAGTTTACTTCCTACTTCCAAACTTGGTCTTATGTGTATATATTACCTCTTCAAAATAAATATTTTTAAAAAGTTAAGTATACACATTTTGATTAAAAAATTATTTATTACTAACCCTGATTAAAATATAAAAATACAAACTGAGGGAGATACACTAAAACTAGAAATGTCATTTCCAAATTGCTAACAAGTCTAAATGCCCAGAGAGTCAGAAGACTTAAATCAGAATCATACCTTCTCAGTGCCTCTACCAATACGATGCTGGTACCAAAAAGAGCTTAGGTATCAATGAGCCTTATCCTCTAACAAAAACCATACAAGAGATTAAAAAAAAATAATAAGAAAAGCCAAAGTGCCATAAATCTGAGGTATTACTCTTATTCTTATTTTAAATTTATGTACCTATGTTTTAAAATGAGGTCTTAAAGTTAAGTGACATTGGGGAAAAAAGGTCATTGCAATATAACTAATATAAGCTGTATTTGATTTCTTCATGCCCTCATGAAATTTCAACAACCTTAAGTCTTCAGGATACCAGAACAATAATACAGATCCCCCATTAACTCCAGCAATATGCAACCAAACCCTTTTAATTTTCACATTAACTATCCTCTCCAATTAACAGTCTCATTACATTTTATGGTAGATATTAAGTTTACCTGCTACATGAGTTAAAAAATTCATTTCTGGGGCATCTGGGTGACTCAGTTAGTTAAGCATCTGCCTTCAGCTCAGGTCGTGATCCCCACGAGAGACAAGTATAGGAAGGAGCTCTGCTTTGGGCTCCTCCACTTAGCTGGGGGTCTGCTTCTTCTTCTCTTTCTGCCCCTGCCTGCTAATTTGTGAACACCCGCACTCTCTCTCTCTCTCAAATAAATAAATGAATCTTTGAAAACATTCATTTCTACTCAACATACATGTATTGAATGTATATTTCATATTGGAAAGATAACTAATGTCCTCTGTGACCACAGTAGTGGACATGGGGAAGAACAGATAGCTATACAGATAATGTTGATAACAATAGAGGCCTGTGGAAATGGCAAAGACGATGTAGTGACATTTCTCAAGAACAGAGTTCTTCTGAAACACAGCGAAGAAAAGGAAATTAATCTGTGGAGTGACTTCATTTAGGGTTTTAAGGAAATAAAATCTCAATGGAAGTGGTGATGGGTAATAGGTGATATCTAACCCCATCCAGGAACAGAAAAAGAGGACAAAAACAGGATAGTGGTTTTGCCTAAAGCCACATGACCCCCAGGGACAGAGCTGTGAGTCTAACTTAGGACTCTGCCTCCCAGTTCAATATTCTTTACAAAACACTATGCTATGGACTCTGGGTATGATAGTGTAAGAATCAAACGTTTTATAAAATACATAGAAATGATTTCAGGGCAATTTTCCCTTCTTTGAAAATCAAATTTTCTTTCTGCAGATTGTCTGCTTTTGAGAAGTCAAGGGCAGCCATTCATTTAAAGACCTGACAACAATAAAAATAAGGATTGCGTTGGTAGTAAATTGTGAGGTTTTTATTATTGTCAATCTCCACAATAGGGCATGAGAGAGAGTCTTAGCTCAAGGCTTAGGCTGACTCCCATAATAGCAAGTTTTCACTTGATACAAGTGGTCACAGGGATCCGTGGTCAAGTATAGGAAGGAGACAAAAGCTAACTGGAGCCATTGACTAGAGTCATAGTGAAGACTGGATTAACATGTGGTAACTCAGAGTGTATTTTAGCTCCTTTTAACGTCCTCCTTATACACACAAATATATTCACAAATATACATATATGTGTCTTTGTGCCTAAGCACAAAACAATTTAAGGCCAAGAATGGCACTCCCATGTTCCAGGTAAGAGACTCATACAGAATTTTCCAAATCCCACATGACTGCGCATTATTTTTCTGTCCTTTCATTCTTCCCTTCCTTAAACTGGCAAACATCTTAAAGCAGAGTCTACATGTACTATCTCCATTTTATCACCTTTTATCTCTCCATAAACCTGCTGAATGCTGCCTTTTGCCCATGTAACCCCACTTACGTTCTTCTAAAGTCACCATAAACTAGACTATCCCAGATTCAATGGACATATTTTGTCCTAACTATACCTAAAACTGTAATTATATGTGTGAAAATTATTGATCACTCTCTATTTCATGAAACTCTTCCTTCTCGTATTAAGAGACACCACTTTCCTCTTAGTTTTTCTTTTGTTTCTCTATTTAATTTCAGTTTTCTTCCTCTGCAACCTCCCAGTCTTACTGTTTCCTGGGCTACAGCTTCTAATCTTTCCCCTCCTTACGTTCTTTGGGCAAATCTTAGCAACTACATTTCTCGATGATTCCCGTGTGTATATGTGTGTTTTCTGACAAGATCCCTCCATAGTTTTCTTCCATATTTCCAAGCTTTCCTGGGAAGCTCCACTTAAATGTGTCACAAGTACTTCCAAAACAACAAATTCATGACTAGACATATTTCTTTATCCCCACCCTGCTCAGCTCCACATTTTTGTAAAAGACTACATCATTTATACAGCTTCCAAATTCAAACACCTGTGAGCCAGCCTACACTCCTCTTGCTAATCCCTCTCCAATCAGCCAGAGACTATTAGAGATATTGTTTCCTTAACAGCTTTCACATCTATCCCCTTTGTTCTTGCCTTCGTTTAGGCCCTCATCCCTTCCTGCCTGATTATTATAACACATTTATGAAAGACGGTCCAGCTATCTTCAATTCAGCCTCCACATTGCCAAAATAATCACACAAAACTCAAATCCCTGAAGGATTTTGCTCTCCAGAAACTCTTCATAACATTCAAGATAAAGTCAACAATTTAAGCTCAGTTCCAAGATGCCTGACAATTTGTCTCATCTTCCGTCTCTCTCTCTACATGAACTTAACTCCATTCACATCCACGAAGCATGCTGTTTCGCATGTGTACATCTTTGCACATGCCATTCCACTTCCCTGAATATCCAGACTTCTTTCTTCTCCCAGTGAATACAAATCTATCCTTTAAATATCAGGTCCAATGTCATCTCCACCAAGAACCTTTCCCTTACTAGGTTAGATACTCCTCTTTGAGGCTTATCTACGTATATTTCTTAGCATGGAACATTCCTATACTTACCTCTGATTTGAATTATGTAAAACCTTTATGTCTGACATAGTTACAAGGGAACCAAAGTACCATTGAAAATTCAACCAAATAGTCGCATAAATAGCTACACTGTGATAGGTGCAAAAAAGGAGATAATGCTAAGTAAGGAACAGGCAGGGATAGGTAGGGAGAGATAGGCAGGGGGCCACAGAATCAGGCTTACAGAAATCCCAAAAACGCTGAGGTAAGGAAACCAGAGATAAGGGAACAAACCAGACCACCCTGCCCTCTGTGTGGGTGGGAAGGGTGTTTTTGTTTGATTTTATGAGAGTCACCAGTGACCAACAAAGAATAACCAGACCAAAAAGAAGCCATTAAAGATGTTATCACCAGTCCTTACTCAAACCAAGACATCACAAGAATGATAAGGCCACAGGATGCCTGGTCAGTTCTAAATAAAAGACTGTCAGTGGAAGTCCACATTGGCAACCCTATTGGGACCTGTCTCACTTTTAAGAGTTTTGTCTCTATCCTCACTTAATAAAACTCTTTCGCCTTACTCACTTTCCTTCATCCATGAGATTCATTCTTTGACTCTGTAAGACAAGAACCTAGCTCTCCGCTTCAGAGCTATAGTGTCTAAAGGAGGGATGAGGGTTATCCTGGTTGGAAGAATCAGGAAAAGTTGAACTTACCACATCATGCCTTGTATCATCTTTAGTTGGCCATATACTTTATATTTATCTGATCTCTCTCTCTCTCTCTCTCTCTCTCTCACACACACACACACACACAGATACACACTTTATTACCTTTCACAGCAATTCTAAGGTTTATTCATCATGAAATACCACCACTATCTTCCTCCGTATACAGGTGTTACTCAAACATAGGAGATGGTCAACAAATAGGTACTGAATTAAATTAAAAGTTTCACCCCAAGTTGCAGAACAGTTCTAAGATTCTGCTTCTTTCATGATTCAGTTAATCACAGAATTCACCTGCATAGAAACCTTAATCAAATATATTAGAACCAAATGTGGCAATCATATACAAAAGCAACAGGTGTCACCTATTGTCTTTCCTGAAAATCAACACCTGCCAGATGGTTTCAGGTATGATAAAAAAAAAATAAATAAAGGTCTTGAAAGTAGCAGAAAGAAATTCAAGCCAGGAGAAAACTGTTTAGAACCCTTCCCCAGACCTGTCTAGCATAATGATCCTGGAAGATCAGCAGACAAAGACCTGGTAGAGGTTTCCATAGTACCAATATGAAAGGTTTTGCACTTCCTGACTTTGCAAATGTTTCCATTTGTGGTTTGATAGGTTAATTATCAAACAAAGAAAGGACCTTTATACAAGTGTACACAGTAAATATCCAATCCCGTGGGTATGTAAATCATTGGGATAAAGCTTCCAGGAGCTAGTACCAGACAACCTTCTTCAGCATCCTCACCTGATGTAAATTTTCCATTCAAATTCAAATGTTATTTTCATTTTGGGTCTATGTTGTCTTTTGACCATTTCCTCTCCTTTGGTGGAGAGCTCAGTGGTTAAGATTCGTACCTTCAAATCAAACTGGACCTGGGTTTACTCCCCAGCCGTAACACTTAATAGGTGATTTCACTTCTCCAAGCTTCAATTTGTCTTGTTTGTGCAATGGTGTGAGTATTAATAACTACTTAACAGGATTATTGTCAAAATTAAATAAAATGAAATATCTCAATATAGTGCTTGCCAGAGAGCTAGTACCAACTAAGTGGTAGTAGGGGTGCCTGGGTGGCTCAGCGATTGAGCATCTGCCTTAGGCTCAGGGCATGATCCCGAGGTCCTGGGATCGAAACCTGCATTGGGCTTTCCGCATAGAGCCTGCTTCTCCTTCTGCCTGTGTCTCTGCCTCTCTCTGTGTCTCTCATGAATAAAGAAATAAAATCTTTAAAAATAAATAAATAAGTAAATAAATAAATAAATAAGTGGTAGTAATGATGATAGTGGTGGGAAAGGGGCAGATTCATTGGTAACTTTCGGGAAAGTCTTCCATTAATAATTCTTTTCATACATAAAGATATATTTAACAACAGCAACATCAATCATCTGTTATGTTAGATTATTTTGTAACTTCTCTCTTACATCTATAAAAATAACTAGGAACCATTTTTGTTTGAGGGAAGAATTTAAGAAAATTGGGATTTTTAGATGAAAGATTTTGAAGACTTTTGTTTCACAAAACTGGGTAAGAAAGAAGTGACTGCTAATGGGTATGGAGTTTTTTGAGGGGGCTGAAAATGTTCTGGAATTGGTGATGATGGTTGCACAGCTTTATGAATATACAAATATAATTCAATTGTATACATTAAAAGGGTGAATTTTATGACACCTGAATTGGTATCTCAATTCAACTTTTAAAAATCCTATGAGAAAAATCATTGGGCCTCAGCAAAATGGTGTTTAACCACAAAATTAATGAAAGTAGTGATTTCTTTTCCTTTTTCTCTTTCCATTTTACTTGCCTTACCTATTTGGACAGAAGTCCTCTCTGGATCTTAGATATTATGATTGCCCAACTTTCAGATGACATCACAGGAAATATTTAGAACTTCAGAACTACATATTCCTGAGTTCAAATCCCAGTGTCACCAGTTACTAGCTGTATGTGTTTCATTGATGAATTTCTTAACTTTTTTGAGTTTGATTTTTTTTTCATTTACAAAATGATGCTACTGACCTACCTTGGAGAATTATTGTGGCAATAAAATATGGGGAAGATAAGGAAAAGAAATGCTTAGAGCCGAGTTTAGCACTCCCCACAAATAATAGTTCCTTTTTTTCCATATTGGAGTATAGTTGACATACAATATGATTTTAGTTTCAGGCAAACAACGTACTCATTGTCCAATTATATACACTATGAAATTCTCACAATAAGTGTAGTCCCCCTCTGACATCACACATTATTACAATATTATTGACTATATTCCCCATGCTGTATTATTTATCCCTGTGACTTATTTATTGTATAACTGGAAGTCTGTACCTCTTACTCCCCTTCAAGAATATATTGTCTCCTTTTCCCCAAGATCTGCAGTCTGCTTAATGGACTAGGACACTTTAAAAGAGAGCTATCTTTAAAAAAAAAAAAAAAAAAATTCAGGACATGGTATAAATCACCTACTGGCCATTCTTTTACTTAAAATTTATAATCTGTAAATGCAAATGGAAATACCATTCTTAAAGGTGGATTTTAAAACTTTAAGGCATTATTAAACATTGTTAGCAATATTTGGGATTCTTACATTTGGAAAAGAGGATATGGAGATAAAATTTGAAAAATCCGTCTCTTTTATTTTCTGCCACATGCTTGATGCCGTCACTGACACCTTGAGCTGAGGATTATAAGTAGCTTTTGCTTGGGAGGAGGTGTTAGCATGATGTCTGCTTGTTTGGAGAGTGTTTTTTATTTGTTTGTACTTTGTTTTTAATCCAAGTAAATTACCTAGATGCTCACCATTAGGGCTGCATTCTGGATTAGCAAGTACCAAGATCACGTCTCAGCCATTTTATTAGTTATGGGTTACACTGTCAAAAAGACTAACACTGGAGGAAAAAAGAAAACCAGCCTGCACTAGGATTTCAATTAAACTTACTTGAATTTAAAAATAAATTTAATTAATTGATTCTAAAAATAAATATGTGGAGGGAAAAGATTGAAACCATATACACAAAAACGCAACATGGTTGGTTGTTCCTTGGCCATTTTTGGTGGTTATTAGTGGTTATCAGGGGAGGCAGTGGTGTGCAGCTGTTCAGGGCATGAACACCAATGCAAAAGCTGGGCCTCCTGGGCTTCAGCTCTGTTCCCCCACTTGCTGGTGTGACCGCTTTGTGCACTTCTCTTAACTCTCCCGCTGTCAGCTTCTACTTACATGGAAGAGGAACAATAATGACCTCAGGGTTAAGTCTTACTGAGACAAAGTACATAAACCATGAGGTACAGTGCCAGGGGAACACGAAAACATGCCACAGATACTGTTGTCAATTTCTGTTACTGAATTTTTGTATTTTTACATTTTCTACAATTAATGTTGAATACTTTCAAAATCAGAAATAACTATTATTTGTTTTTTTAAATATCAGAATTTTTAAGTCATTTTTTTTAAAACATAGGAATGTCAAATTTCCAGGCTATGTATGATGCTTAAGGTTACAGTGTCAAAAAAAATTCTTGTTCCACGGTCCTAATGCTGGTGCTTCATCCTTGGACTCCAATGAGAGCCATAAAATGTTTGTGAACATGCTGTTACTATGCACACATTCAAACAAAGAGATTTTCAGGAAAAGCATAAGCTAGGAATTGGATGGAGTTCTCTCATTCCCTGTACAGACTCCTAGAAATTGAAATGCCATACCTAGGAAGTGGATTTAGTAATATCCCCAAAGTAGCTACCAAATACCCTTTTTGAAAAGTGTACCAATTCATAGTTTTATTTTTTTATTTTTATTTATTTATTTATTTTTTAAGTTTATTTATTCATAGAGACACAGCTAGAGAGAGAGGCAGAGACACAGGCAGAGGGAGAAGCAGGCTCCATGCAGAGAGCCTGATGTGGGACTCGATCCAGGGTCTCCAGGATCACGCCCTAGGCTGCAGGCGGCGCCAAACCGCTGTGCCACTGGGGCTGCCCCTCAACTGGTATTTTCTAAAATGAAAATAAAATGTATTTTTATTTCTAAGTTCCCATAATCAATTATTACAAGCCTGGGAAACGCGAAAGACTAATTAACCACCCAGGTATTCCAGGGAAGGAAAACTGAGATGGGTACATTCCAGAGACAGTTTTCTAATTCCCAAACTCTTGCTACCTGTTTCCAATGGCAGTGTTCGGAGTTAGTCATGGCCAGGGTCTCCAACAAGAGAATATGGAGTCAGGACAGCTAAAATAAAACAGCACTGACATTCTGTTTCGCTGCTTAGACAGGACCATACTGACACTCTGTTTTGCAGCCTTTGCAGAAATGACTTTTGCAAAACATCCTAAAATAAGACAATTAACTTTAAAAGCATTTGTCAATATCATGGGCAAGGGGCAGTTAAGACATAAGCCCCCAGAAGTCAGCAAAAAAAAAAAAAAAAAAAAGACCATTGGCATGTGGGCATTACCCTAATAGGTAGACAGATATGTGACCAAAGCCCTGACTGGCATGACTCAGTATACCCTGATTGCTTAAGAAAGTTCACAAAAGAGCTCATAAAAACCACCAACCTTAGAAACTCCAGGTGCAACCCACTCCAGCCTGCCCCTTCTCCAGAAGTTTAATATTCTTACTCAAGAAACTTTGTTTTGCTGCCACTACTCTTCCTCTGGTCTACCTCTTCATTCTTCCAAGTGGTGCTACCAAGAACCTGGGCACTAAAAGGACACAAATCCTGTAACAGCAGAGTTTAAGAACTTATCGTAAGTCTCTCTTTCTCTCAATATACACACACATACCACCACCACCATCTTTAATTTCAACTACTTTTCCTAATCTAATTAGAATAAAATTATTTTGAAGGGAATGAGAACAAAAATGAAATAAATGACTGTTTCTTGTGGGTTTTGCTTATTTCTTTTTCTAAGCAATTCATGAATTTTCAAAGCAAGGTCATCTGGGGACATCGAACCCTAACCATATTATCTGGTCTGACACTTAGCAAGCTGCCAGCAAAACCTAAGATTGCTTTCTCTATCCTTATTTCTCCCACACAGCTTCACAAGAAAACAAATGATGGATGTAAATATCTATTTTCAACAGGTATTTCATATGACATCATTATCTGTCACTCAAGGAAAACTATCCTAGGTTTTACCATTGTTTGGGGAAAGAAATTTAAATTTGTGTGTGCTGAGGAACACAAACTAATTTTCACAAAACATTGTTGAATATTTCACTCACTTCTTCAAGACCCCGTAATGGTTTCTTTACAGCCTTAAGTAGAATTTCCAATATCTTTAATGTGGAATTCAAGAATTGGCACTATTTTATCTAGCTTTCTGAGCATAATTTCCACAATATCTCATTATCTATAATTATCTCAGGTCAACAATCCTGTATCGGAACCCCTGGGGCTAGATGTGTACTGTAATTCCAGTTGAGGGGGCACACGGTGGTGTTTTTAAAAAGTAATAGAGTTAACGTATAAAGTACGAGCAAAATCTCTGTATATTGGGGAAGCACCTATAATAAAGAACACTGATATTTCTGCAACAAAATCTACAGATATTCTCATAAGTGGAATGAATAAAGATTACAGTCAGCCTCACGTCAATTCAGGTTAGCTTGTGCCACCAAATAGGTTTGCTGCAGACTAAAAACCAAAACAAAACCAATAGTTTTTAGAGCTTCTTGGATTCAGAAACTTAAAAAAAAAGGATTGTGAGCCTGCACTGCATTTTCTTTCCTCAGCCAAGAATGTCTTCTACACGTCTTCTAGTTTATTAAACTCTATTACGGGCAGTCCAAATGTCAACTCTTCATGCAGTCTGAAGTCCAAATCACCGGTCCTTCCTCTGTTATCTGCATTTATGCCTCCCTCTAGACTAGGAACTCCTTGAGGAACAACGTTGTGCCCCCTCGGCCTTTGAGTGGTATGACTCCTAGCAGTTTGTCTTCCTCAAAAGAATAAATAAATTGAATGAAGCAAACCTATGGAAAACAAAATACTGGTAAACGTCTTTAGTGTCATACCTCCACCCTCTATGAATGGGGATTTTTACAAGACAAGAGATTTTGTTTTCTTTTGTTTTTTAATTGCTCTAACCCAGGATCTACCTTTTCCTGTCAAATACTTTCTAGCCATGCTAAGAAAAATTATAAGCTACATAGTTACTAGCTTTCATTGCAGTTCAACACTCTGAGCAGATTTCCAAGAGACAATTGTAGATTATTGCAGTGCTTAGGAAATGTGAGTTAAAAAATTAACTGCCTCATATATTGTACTCTTTATTCTTTTCCAACTATTTAACCATATTTGTATTACTATCATTTATATTCTTTCCAGGCACAGGTTTTGAGTTCCTTGATGGATTAGAGATCCATCTTCTTATTTTATAATTCTTTGTAGTCCTCTGTGCAGAAAATGGAGTTGCTAAATGAATTAATACATGACTAATAAAATTATGGATAAGGCAAATCATTTTTATATTAAATATTTAGGTGAATGGAAGAACTATGATACTGGAGACTAGAGGACATATCTCCAAATAGAAACATCAGCCTATTATTTATCAGTTTGAGGAGATACAATACAGTTCCTTTGGGTCTAAGCTTAACTTTTACCTTATACTGTTTATAGTCTTGTATTTTATTTCTATAATTTAGTTGACTGTCATATGAAATATTTTGACTCCTTTTGTAAGAAAATCATTAGGATATTTAAAAAGCAAACACACTGGGCAGCCCCGGTGGCTCAGCGGTTTAGCGCCGCCTTCAGCCCAGGGCACCATTCTGGAGACCCGGGATGGAGTCCCACGTCGGGCTCCCTGCATGGAGCCTGCTTCTCCCTCTACCCGTGTCTCTGCCTCTTTCCCTCTCTCTGTCTCTTATGAATAAATAAATAAAATCTTAAAAAAATAAAAATAAAAAGCAAACACACCAAAAATGAATAAAATCCTTCCTATAGTGGGAATAATAGAAATAGTATATTGAGTATATTTTGGCTATAAGCCTAAAGAACAATCTTAAATAATTCCTAAGTCACAAAATCAAGTCTAATAAGCTAAATATAGGTTTTCCATTTTTGCTTTTATGCAATATTAGTCCAAACTTATAGGACTTAATAATACCTGTCTAGCCATCCATCCATCCATCCATCCATCCAATCATTCATCTAAAAATCCATTGGGAAAAAATTCCACACAAAATTTTAATTTCCTTCTTAGAAGGATGATTCAACTAAAGAAGAAGAGGTCCTTTTTTGTTCAGCAGAACACCTTGGTGGATTAGAAAATGAACAGTGGATTCAGAGGAGTTTGGGAGTAAGGGTGGAGAAAATGGAATTAATCTGCATAATAAAGTTAGACAAATTTGGAGATCCTGGGGCCATCCAGAAGGGACTGTGGAAAGCTGAGAAACATAGTAGGAGGCTGGAGTCTGAGATGTAAAAATGGCCAAGAAATTTTTTAGAACAGGGATATCCAAACAATCTCTACACTGACTTAATTTGGCAGAAGTAGAATTCAGAGCCAGAAGTGATCATAAAAAATATGACCCACCCTTAAATTTGCATAAACTTGGTGATGTTGGTGGAGCATACTGAACCTTCCGAATTTCATAGAATAGAGACCAAACCAATGTTATCTAGGTCTTAATTGGTACAGTGATTTCAGCCCTGTGCCTTAGATACATAAATATACACATGTACACATTCATATGGAGCAAGTATATCTGGAGTTCATTTGTTCAGTGCTTCAAATATCTGCAATGTAGACACAAACCTGGAAAAAGATGCAAAGAAGGGAAAAAGGGAAAGATAGACATCTAAGTACCCCAAAACACTGTCTTAGAATTATGGCAAAAAATTTTGTACATTTTGTTTGTAGGAGCACATTAAGTTCTTATACATTTGGCAGGCCGGCTGGCTCAGCGGTCTAGCGCTGCCTTCAGTCCGTGGCGTGATCCTGGAGACCCGGGATCGAGTCCCATGTGGGGCTCCCTGCGTGAAGCCTGCTTCTCCCTCTGCCTATGTCTCTGCCTCTCTCTCCCTGGGTCTCTCATGAATAAATAAATAAAATCTTTAAAAAAAGTTATTATACATTTACTTATAAAAATTCTATTTGCTTTTTTTATGTATTACTCTACATAGCTATTTTAGCATACTCAACAATAAGAACAGGGGTTGATAAACTATGGCCCATGGCAGTTAGAGCTCACTATCTATTTTTGAAAATAAAGTTTTATTGGAACACAGCCATGCCCACTCATCTGTGTGTTGTCTATGACTGTTGTACACTACAACAGCAGGGTTGAATGGTTGTGACAGAGACCATATGGTCCACAGAGGAGAAGTGTTTTCTTCAGGAAAGTTTGCTGACTTCTGGTCTAGAAGGGAAAAAAAGAACTTGAAAGAGATTTTTTTTAAGTGAGAAATGTCCATTTTAAGGAGAAAAAGTAGACAAAGAGCAAACTAATAAATATCACAATAATAAAAAATATTTATTGTGTGGATAAATAGTGTCAGACACCTTAACAAGTCTCTGCATAGAATGGGCCATTTTACACTAAAATATAATTGTTAATACTAATAATGCTGAGAAATCAAAGTTATAAAACATGTTCACAATCTTTTAAGAAATAGACTTGAAAAATACATTTTAAAAAATGATAAGAAATAAGCTTTTGCTTTTTATCCTTTTATTTTTTAGAAGAGGCTTTGTACTAAAAAAAAGTAAGTTTTGATATCTGGAAAATTCACTGATGTAAAGTATTTTATTTTCCTGAGAACTTCAGTATAAATGTAAACTAGCTCAGGATTAACTATCTCTAAAAAAGCCAATGAACATACCAAAATATTGGATTTTTCTCCTAATAATTTTCAAGGTTTTTTGTTTTCATGTTTCTTGTCACATAGTCTATACTCAACAAATGCTATTCAACAATGAATGACTAAATGAGTAGTGTTCTCTGCACTATCCCTAATAACAAAAGGATTGTTAGACACAATTGTTAGGGTGAGGTAAAGGCAGCACCCAGATTCTAGGTCAGCCTCCTCAAATATTTCTTGGGAATACTCAACTCTCTCTGTAATAATTATGCATATTCTAAAAAAAGTGCATGATTACTATTTTGGTTTTCCATGAACTATACATGAAACCCTTTGTAGAAAACAGACTGGTGATTTCCAGTGGCAGCAGAGCAAGAGAGGCCTTTCCCAGCCCAAAAGTAACCATTGACATCTGATTTACTAACTAAATGTTGTTTCTTGTGTTTGTCACCATGAATCCATCTTCCTGAGGCCAGTCACACTGGACAATTCCCTGATCAAACCCAACTGGGTTCTCAACTCATCCAAGTTCACTGTTCTCTTCACAATGCCTCTGCTCCCCAGAAAATCCCCAGGCTCTCCCTTTTCATTTCCTTGACTGTGCCAACCATTTAGGAGCAAGTCATGTCTAATTAATCATGATTGTACTTTATAATAAGCTGAAGTATACCCAAAAGTATATTGTAACTGACAGACCTTGGTCTTTATACAAATTATAGCCTATGCTGCAATAAAATTGGCCACATGGAAATGATATTTGATTCTAGACAGCTTGCTGAATACAAAACTAAGTTTGAAACCAACAGGAAACATTCTCCAACCTCTAGTTTTTCAATATAGTTGATCTAGGTACATAAAACCAGCACTTTTCCACTGAATTAGCATAGCATTCTGATTACAGCACTAGTCAGAGTTATGTCTTGGTCACTGCTTTTCCAATCACCCTTTTCTTCTCTGACACGTTTTTTCTTCAATATATGCCAAGTGCAAAAATTGTATTTCTTTGAAAATACTTTCCAAGTATTAGCTAGAGGATTTACTGGAGGCCTCTGGAGGTTCAGAAGGTAGAATACTAGAACCAGAAGTAAAGTCAAAAGAATGAACTGAAATAAATTTCAAATGATTGCAGGATTTGGGCATGACTTCTATAGCTATACTTCCAAGAGAATGATTTTTGAGTGATATCCAAAAACTCACACATTCTCTGTTTTGTAAGTGTTACGGTATGCTGAGGGAAAGAAGAGGAGGTTGATCTCTAATGCAGAGAGAGGCCCTAGAGCTCCTGTCATTTGGACCAATGACAATAATAACCTTAAGCAATTTAAAGGCCTTAATTCCCAAAGCACTGATATACACTTAAAATATAAAGTATGAAGTGGGAATATTTTCTAAATTCCAAATTCAAGTAAGAATATTAAAAATTATAGAGATTTCAGATATTGCACAGTCCAATGCCTTCTTTGTATAAATGGAAAAAACTAAAGCCCAGAGAAGGAAAATGAATCACTCAAGATAATTGACAACTAGCAATGGCGTGACCCAACTTGAAGCAGATTTCAGGCCTTTCATTTCTAAATCCCTTTCCAAATTATTTTGTTTCATTTCCTCCTGTTTTTCCAACTGTGTGACTATCACCTGTATTCTCCTTAGTACTGCCATGACTCATCCACCATACTTAGGATAAAGATCAATTAATTCATCAAAGTATGCATTAGCCAGATTCTGAGCATGAGCATTAATTCTGATGGTAGCTATTCTCCAATAATGTCAGCATTCTGTGCCAGAAACAGACAGATTGAAAGACAGGCGTGTATTTACGAGGCTGTCTTGTTAAATCCCTCCAAACACATGTACTGATATTCTTAATCATCAATAACAACAAACAGTATTTTTGAAAAACTGGCACTATTAACCTAAAACTCAGAAAGGAAAACTAATTCCCATAACTGATCTACAATACGTTCCTATGGCAATAACTCATTAAATTATAACTATCTTTCTTGAAACATGAAAAAAAGTTCACTTTGGTTTGTTTCTATCAAAAGAGCCTTTCATAAATCTTTGTTACTTCCTTACTACAAACTGCTAGTATTCTTCTTTATAGGCATTAAACTGGGCGTTTGAGGTTATGCTTCCCTAAATTGTACCATGCAAGCTATTTAAGAGTTGGACAGGCTAAGAAGCCTCAACTTCTTAATCATGTCAAAGCCTTTGAGAGATTTTAATACAGAACTTGTTGTAATTAAATATGTGTTTCATAAGGATTACTCTGTTACCAGTACAGAGATAGAGAAGACCAGGTTGTTCTGAGAAAAAAATTGTCAGGCCTGAATTATGGCAAATTCAGTGGAGATAAAGATAAGGCAGTAGATTCAGATGCTCAGTACTTCTGACTGAGAGAACTGGTTACTGATTATATATGAGAAGTACAAAAATGGAAGAAGCAGGGCAGCCCTGGTGGCTCAGCATTTTAGCGTTGCCTGCAGCCCAGGGTGCGATCCTGGAGACCCAGGATCGAGTCCCACATCAGGCTCCCTGCATGGAGCCTGCTTCTCCCTCTGCCTGTGTCTCTGCTTCTCTCTCTCTCCTCTCTGTGTATTCTCATGAATAAATAAATAAAATCTTAAAAAAAAAAAAAAAGAATGGAAGAAGCAATGTTTCCAAGTTCCTGGTTTTATGATAAGTAGAAAAGGAGCTCAAAGTCAAAAAAGAGACTTTTTAAGACATTTTTTATTTGTGATAAAATAATAACTATTCACAGTACAATGTGTGAAGTACCATAGATGGGATCAAATTAAAAGGAGGGTAAAATAACATTTGAAAACAGATAAGAAAATGAATCATAAAGAATGTAGTATGTCATGTTTCCTAGGGTTTGTGTTTGAAAGAACAAATAGTCCAACATAACTAGAGTGTCAGGTTAGACAGTGTAGGAGGTAAGAGCAGAAAGGTAGGTTGGAGCTACACAATGGAGGATGTATGATACATAGCTTAGAGGTTCAGAGTCAATTCAAGAAGAAATAGAAATTAATGAGGCTTTTGTGATGGATTTAATTAAATGAGGAAAAGTACATTAAAATAGTTCAAGCATTTTAAATAATATAAACATTTTTTTCTTTATAAAAGAGCTTTTTTCTTTTTTACTCTGACTTAGCTTCCTCTCCCTGAAATGTGTGTAACTGTGAGATTTAGAAAATCACCTAGGACAGAATCTCTAGCAGCCAAGAATGGATTGTGTACACCACATTAATTTTTTAAAAAATGGATAAAGTTCTAGACCTTCTGCTTGTAAGCATGGAAGAGTAAGTAGTATCAGAGTTACCTTCCCAACATAAACAATAAAACTGGACAAAACATATTAGGAAACTATTTCTAGGTATTGAATAACAGCATAGAACTGTGATTCCTGAGAGAAAGAGAAAATATGAAGTAAGTTCCACATCAATTCCAGCTTTCCACCTGGGGCCATTTTCCAGGGGCAGCATGAAAGCCAGTCCCCAAATGGAGAATGCCAATCTCACCGAGGTAAGGAAGCATAAATCAGAGTTCGGGGCTGCAGAGGTAGCTGGAGTTTATGGGCAGAGTACTGCAGTGGGGTAGCTACACACAGTAGGGGAAGTGATAAATCTTTACAGAGGTTCCCCTCAAGTCCTTGGCCAGAGTATGCACTACTCATAAAGACTCTGTAAGGCCACAGCTATGCTAAATCCTAAATTCATCTGAATGGAGGTACAAGACACTAGTCAATGCTCAGAGACATTTGAATTCTTATAGAGATGTAAATCCAGAGTGAAAAAGCCTTGCTGAGCTATTCAGACATTGAATTGAGATGTTAAAAAGATCATGCCTAGGAGTAAGGATCACATCCTATAGTAAGAGTAATGGCAAAGAGTAAAGATAAAATGGAAATAAAACGTAAGATCAATTCTGGCAAAATCTAGAGAAACTACTAGGAGTTAAACCATTTCCCAGATCAAAACTAAACACTATTCAAAGAAAAGTAATATACTCTAGGTTCCCTACAATATATCATCCATAATACCTAGTATACAATCAAGTATTACTAGACATGTGGGGATCCCTGGGTGGCTCAGCGGTTTAGTGCCTGCCCCTTTGGCCCAGGGCATGATCCTGGATTCCCAAGATCGAGTCCCACATCAGGCTCCCTGCATGGAGCCTGCTTCTCCCTCTGCCTGTGCCTCTGCCTCTCTCTCTCTCTCTCTTTGTGTCTCTCATGGATAAATAAATAAAATCTTAAAGTAGGAAAAATGCATTCAAAGGTAAAAGAAATCAATATAAATAGATCCCAAGATGATATGAATGTTGAAATTAGGAGACAAGGACTTTAAAACAGCTATTGCACAAACAATTGTGAATTTATGGAAAGATACAACGTATACACAATGCCGAGGTGGGAAATCTCAGGAGACAAGTGAAATCTGTAGGAAAGAACCAAATGAGAGTTCTAGAATGGAAAAATATTGTACCTGAATAAATTCACTGGATAACATGTACAGCAGATTGAACACTGCAAAACAAAGGGTCAGTATCCTTGAAAACATATGATGGAAATCAACTCATTCAAAGACAGAGGGGGAAAGAGAAACAGAAGTAGTTAGTACTTCAGGTAATCTAATTTAATGTCATTTAAGTCCCTGAAAGAAAAGAAGTGTGTGTGTTTGTGTGAGAGAAAGAGACAGAGAGAGAGAGAGAAACTGAAAAATTCCAAATTTGTTTTAAAAAGTCATCCCATATATTCATACCCACACAGGCAACCCTAGGCCATACAAATAGAAAGAAAGAAAAAATTTTGACTAGGTACGTTATAATCAAACTATAGAAGGCAATGATAAAAAAAAAAATCTGAAAGCAGTCATAAAATAAATAAATAAATATTATATACAGGAAGACAAGAAGAAATATGATTAATTTCTCACCAAAAATAAATACACAAATTTCAGAAAAATCACAGAACAATAGATTTAAAGTGTTGAAATCAAAGAAAAAATCATTCCAGGGACACCTGGGTGGCCCCGTTGGTTTTACATCGGACTCTTAGTTTCTGTTCAGGTTGTGGTCTCATGGTGGAGGGATCAGGCCCTGCATGGGTCTCCGTGCTTAGCATGGAGTCTGCTTCAGAATCTTTCTCCCTCTACCCCCCACCCCCAATTCCTCCCCACTCTTGTGCTTGTGTGCTCTCTCTCTCACTAAAATAAATAAATAAATAAATGTTTAAAAAATAAATTTAAAAAGGCGTTCCAGAATTTTATCTCATAGAAATATTTTTGAAATGAGTATGAAATAAAATTTTTTTTTATAAATGCAAGTAAGAGAATTTGTCACCAGTAGAAAGTGTACTACAAGAAATGGTAAACATCTATGTGCAGATTTTTGTATAGACATAAATTTTCAACTCATTTGGATAAATATCAAGGAGTATGATTGTGTAGTATGTTTAGCTCTGTTAGAAACTGACAAACTGCCTTCCCAAGTGGCTGTGCTATTTTACATTCCCACCAGCAATGAATGAGATGTTTATAGTAGGTTTTGTTTTTAAGATTCCATTTATTTATTTGAGAGAGAGAAAGCACAAGCAGGGGGAAGAGCAGAGGGAGAAACAGACCAGCACAGTAGTATGTATGGGGTTTGGACAAGTGGACAATGACATGTATCTACCATTATAGTATCAAACAGAGAATTTTCACTGATTAAAAATCCTCTGTGCTCTGCCTATTTATCTCTCCTTCCCACTAAGCCCTGGCAACCACTCATTTTTTCACTCTCTCCATAGTTTTGCCTTTTCTAGAACATCGTATAATTGAAACTATAAAGCATGTGCAGGCTTTTCAGATTTCACTTCATAGTGTGTAAGATTTTTCTCCATCCCTTTTTATAACTTGGTAGCTCATTTCTTTTTAACGGGGAATAATATTTTATTGTCTAGATGTACCACAGTTTATTTATCCACTCACCTACTAAAAAACAACTGGGTTGCTTCCACATTTTGGTGATTATAAATAAAGCTACTATAGAGGTGCCTGGGTGGCTCAGTTGGTTAAGCATCTGCCTTTGGCTCAGGAGTATGACCTCAGGGTCCAGGGAATTAGTCCCATCTCTGGCTCCCTGCTCAGTGGGGAGTCTGCTTCTCCTCTCTCTACCCCTTCCCCTCTCCCCCACTTGTACATGCTCTCTCTCTCAAATAAATAAATAAAATCTTTTTTAAAAATTTAAATCTTATACTGTATGTTCTCTTACTACAATGTTATTAAATTAGAATTCATTATCAGTAAGATGAAGCAAGTCTTCAATATTTTGAAATTTAATACCACACTTGTAAATAAAACAAAAGAAGAAATCACAAGGGAAAGTAGAAAATATTTGAGAATATGTGTTAATGAAAACAAAACACTATACATTTGTGTGATCCAGTTTAATTAGTTTTTTTAAATTTTTTTTAAAGATTTTATTTATTCATTCATGATAGACATAGAGAGAGAGAGAGAGAGGCAGAGACACAGGCTGAGGGAGAAGCAGGCTCCATGCCGGGAGCCTGATGTGGGACTCGATCCTGGGACTCCAGGATCGCACCCTGGGCCAAAGGCAGGCGCTAAACTGCTGAGCCACCCAGAGATCCCCCTAATTAGGTTTTCAGAATAAATAATATAAGCTTTAAATATGCATATTAGAAAAGTTAATTTTTAAATCAATAATCTAAATTTTAACCTTAAAAGGACATAAATGTAGAGCAAATTAAACCCAAATAAATCAAAAAAAAATAAATAAACCCAAATAAATCAAGGAAAGAAAAGATTAAGTAGCAGAAATCAATGAAATATAGAACAAATAATATAGAAAATTAACAGTTTTTTTATATAAAAGTAATAAAATTGTTAAACCCTACTACAGCTAACTAGATAAAAGGAGATGAAACTTAGTAATTACCAAATCTAGGAATAAAATACAGTATACTACTATAAATCCTATAGACATACAACATGAGTATAAAGAGAATATTATAAACAGTCTCATGCTAGTATATTCAAATTAGGTGAAATAGATTAATTTCTTTAATAGCATGAATTCAAAATTGACCAGTAAAGGAAAATGTGTATAAGCCTATGTCTGATAAAGAATTTTATTTATTTAATTTTATTTTTTATTTTTTTTAGTCTTAGTAATCACTTATTTAGCCAATTGGCAGAGTCCAGAACAATAAATTTTTGTCTCTTTCCATTTGCAAGGCAGATAATTTCAGTGATCTTTCAAGATCTGAGATACCAAAGTTAAGAGGCAGATGACAAGAATTTACCAGTAAGGTTATTTGACACTTCAGCTTTCTGAGCCTTGGGTTTATGGTCAGATAAGTGGGTATAATAATTATCACCATGCAAGCACATTGTGAACAGCAGTCCTGACAAATAATTCCAAGTCCCTGACTCGAGCTATTTTTAACACTTCCAGTGATGTCCAGTGTGCAAGTAGTAAAGTCCAACCACATCTCCAAAATTAATGAACTTATCTCAGTACCATTTGAAAATTATTAGACCTTGAAGTATTTTCAACAGCATTGTAATGTTTCTTCTATAATTTTTCTCATTGGGTGCTTTCTAGGAGGGAGAGGAGTAGAACATAGGGAGAGAAATGAAACAGTTTCCTAGGGCCAGTCACTGAGCTGGAATTCTTTGATAAAGAATTTTAATTTGTAAATAAAAATCTTCCAACAGAGAAACCTTCACACAAGCCAGGTGATTTCAGTGCTAAACTCTATCAAACACTTAGGAAAGAAGAATACTATTTAGGAAGGAAGACTACTAATCTTGAATAATATCTTTCATAAGTTTGAAGAGTGGAAAAAGAAAAACTTCTCCCAAACTGACAAAACTATTAATGAAAAGAAAATGCAAATCAATATCCTCATAAACATAGATGCAAAAAAATCATTAATAAAATTCTAGCAAATCAGATATAGCAAAATTTTTAAAAAATGGTTAAACAAAATGTAGTGTCTCATATGATGGAATATTCAGTCACAAAAAGGAATGAAGTATCGATCCATGCTACAACATGAGCAAACCTTGAGAATGTTATGCTAAATGAAAGAAACTTCATGAAAGAACAGATATTGATGGTTCCTTTAATATGACATGCCCAGAATAGACAAATCTATAGAGACTGAAAGATTCATGGTTACCAGTTCTACAAATGTGATCTACAAATCAAATCAATAATAGAAAGACAATCAAAATCTTAAAATATGCAAAATATTTGAAGTCACTTCAAAAACAAAAATATACATATGGCCAATAAGCACATGAAAAGGTTTTCAACATCATTTGTCATCAGAGAATGCAAATTAAAATAATGATAAGAGCTACTCCAATTTTAAAAGGCTGAAAACACTATATATTGGTGTTCGGTGAGGATGTGGACCGACTGGAACTCTCATACATTGCAAGTGTGTTTGCAAATGATTGGAAAATAATACTTTTAAAAATCACTCACAACAGTGTTTGATTATTTAGAAAGCTGTTTGGCAGCTTGTTATAAAGTTAAGCATACATTTACACTATGACCTGACACTTCCACTCCTAGGTTTTTACACAAGTGAAAACACAGCACAGAAATATTTGTACATGAGCATTTCTATCAGCTCTATTCCAAATAATCAAAAACTGGGAATAACTGAAATGTCTAACAAAATAAAAATGGATTAATAAATTGTGGGATATACATATATATAATAGAACAGTACCCCAAAGTTAAAAAAGAATAAACTACTGATACAATAACATGGATGAATCTCAAAAATACTATGGAGGGCACCTAGCTGGCTCAGTTGGTAGAGCATGTGACTTGTTGACATCAAGGTTGTGCACTCAAGCACCATATTGGGTGTAGAGATTGCTTGAAAATAAAGCCTTTTAAAAAATACTATGTTGAATGAAAGAAGTCAGATACAAAATTGTTTATCTGTATGATTCCATTTACATGAAATTCAAGATCTATCTAATCTATGATTTTAAAAAATTGGAAGATGGGTTGTATATGGAAAAGTGGGTAACTGACTGGAAGGGGGCATGAAAAAGTTGTCTTGAGTGTTAGAAATGTTATATGTCTTGATTAATATGCTAGTTACATAGGTTCCTTTTGTGAAATGTCAGTGATTTAAGACTAGTATTCATTATGGAGTGGCTCGGTGGTTCATTTGGTTAGAGGATCAACTCTTAATTTCAGCTTGGGTCTGTGATCTCAGGGTTGTGAGATCAAGCCCCATGTTGGGCTCCATGCTCAGCATGGAGCCTGTTTAGGATTCTCTCTTTCCCTCTCCCTCTGCCCCTCCCCCTAAAAAAAAAGATTATTCTTCATTATATTAATGGATGTATTTAAAATTCATGTGTTTTGTCCATTTAGAATTTTACTTTTATTAAACAATAATAAACAAAGAATGTATGCATTTTTATTTCATAAAAGTCCACCAAAACGATGAACTAGAATTGTACTGGACGTGGCTCTTATGGACTAGACAAACAAAATTTACATAGGTCATCTTGTCACAATGGGATAAATAAGTGGCTTTCAATATATATTACTTTCAATAGAACATATTGCCATCAGCAAATAGGTGTACCATTCATTATGTCAAATAGTATACAAATTTGGGGAAATGAAATACATTTTGGGTGATAGCAACACTACCCGTAAGAGGCTTACTATGTTCTATCCACTAACCTTTTCTTGCAAACAACTGTCTCTTTTGTTCACTAAATTCTTATTTTAAACACTCTCCATCAAACACTCACAGAGAGCTCCTGCACTGAAACCCATGCTGTTTAGCTGACATACTCGAGGACACGGTGTTCTCCACAGGAAGGAAGTTCACGGTAAAGAACCAGGGTAATAAGGACACTAAAAGTCCTGTCACAGAAACACTCCAAGGGAGACACCTGGGTGGCTCAGCGGTTTAGCGTCTGCCTTCAGCCCACGGCATGATCCTGGAGTCCCAGGATCGAGTCCCACGTCGGGCTCCCCGCATGGAGCCTGTTTCTCCCTCTGCCTGTGTCTCTGCCTCTCTTTCTCTGTGTCTCTCATGAATAAATAAATAAAAATTTTTAAAAAGAAAAAAGAAAGAAACCCTCCAAGGATCTTGAGAACTGAAGATCCATGCGGGACATATCAGTGGACTTTGCATGCCGTATGTATGTGGGTTGGACTTGTTTATGCGATCCCAGGAGTTTTAGAACTGGGACCTGTGATTGACATTGAAAGTAAAGAGATTTCAGTTCAAAATAACAAAGTTAGACCTATCCCGAATTCATGAAATATGTCAAGAGGTGGCATAAACTGAAAATGATAAAATAGACATTATTCAAGCATCTGATGAGTGATTAAACAGCCCATACTTTGAGGTCGCTCCCATCTCAAGATTATATGATTCTAGAATTTGAAGCTTTGCCATGTTCTTTACACACTGCCCCAAGCTCACAGCCTCACAGTACACATTCAGTACTTACTAGTACAATTATGACTTTGTACATGCAATCCCATCTTCCCCCTAGCTTGCTTCCGGTTGCAGTCAGTGGTTTGATATTAGAGACTATTGGGTTATTTTCCATTTTTATTACTTTCTAAAGAGGAAAAATGAAGACAAACCCAAAGAAGAATGATAATGTTCAAGAATGGCATCCTGAATAGGACGTGGCAAGTTCAAATGTGTGAATACAATAACATCCAGATAGAGGACATAGATGGTGTTTTATTAGCATGAATATGTCATTAGTATCTTGAAACAAAGAGAGAAACTACATAATTGTTCAATACTTAACTCTGCTATTAATAGATAAATATAATGATAAGTAAAATACCTTAACAAGAGGGAGGAAACTACATAATTGTTCAATACCTAACTCTGCTATTATCAATAGATAAATACAGCGATAGGTAGGATACCTTAAGAGCAGACTTTGGAATAGACCGCCTCGTTTGGAATTCTAACCTCTCCATCCCTCAGTTTTGTTATCTGAGAAAAGAAGGATGCTAAGGGTATGTATCTCATAGAGTTGTTACAAGGATTAAATGAATTAATTCATCTCAAGCCTAAAAATCGTGTATAACAAGATACATGTGTTTGGTTACCATTATTAACAATTAACAGATGGTTACCATTTAGTGTGCCTGCATTTTTCAAAGTTCAAATTTTCTGTATATGGCAGGGGGAAATGTCAGTTAGTTTAACCAGAAGAAAAGTTTTCTTAAGAAGACAACTTCCATTTTTATTAGGATTATACCTCCAAAGGCAACTGAGGATAGGGGTCCTAAAGGAGTGAAGAGGAGAAGACACAAAAAGAAAGAATAGTGACCGTCTTAGCCCAGGTTTCAATATAAACAAAATACCACAGATTGGAAAGCTTATAGAAAACAGGAAATTATTTCTCTGAGTTCTCTGGAGATTAGGAAGTGTAAGATCAGGGGCCACCAAGGCTGAGTTCTGGGGAAGACCCACTTCCTGGTTCACAGCTGGTGCCTTCTCCCTGTGTTCTCACATGACTGAAGGGAGGAGGGAGCTCTCTGGGGTCGCTTTTATAAGAGCACTGATCTGGGCAGCCCAGGTGGCTCAGCTGTTTAGCACCGCCTTCAGCCCAGGTGTGATCCTGGAGGCCCGGGGGTCCCATGTCGGCTCCCTGCATGGAGCCTGCTTCTCCCTCTGCTTGTGTCTCCGTCTCTCTCTCTCTCTCTCTCTCTCTCTCTCTCTCATAAATAAATAAATAAAATCTTAAAAAAAAAAATAAGAGCACTGATCTGATTCATGAGGGTGCCACACTCAGGACATAATCACTCCCCAAAGGCCCCATTTCCTTTTAGCATCACCTTGGACTCTAGGTTTCCAACATGAGTTTGGGTGGGTGGGTGGGTAGGGAGAGGAGGACAGATATTCAGACTACTGCAGAGTCCCAATATCACATGGTGTTTAATTAAATCTTGAAGACAAAAGAGGCCAATGAGAAATTCCATGTGGTGAGTTGTTGAAAGTAATCTGTGAATATAAACCTCTCCCATTCCCCCAAATTCTCAACAAAATTTGGCTGCATTCTTAGTCTCATGTCAGTGATACTTGGGTAAGGTGAAGGAATGAGGTAGTGACCAGTGAGTAGCAAGAATGGGTGTAAAAAAGGGGCACCTGGGTGGCTCAGTGGTTGGGCCTCTGTCTTTGGCTCAGGTCATGATCCCAGGGTCCCAGGATCAAGTCCTATATCAGGCTCCCCCTAGGGAGCCTGCTTCTCTCTCTGCTTATGTCTCTGCCTCTCTCTCTCTGTGTCTCTCATGAATAAATAAATAAAATATTTTAAAAATCAAAAAATAAACCTCTCCTGTTCCCCCAAAGCCTCAACAAAATTTGGCTGCATTCATAGTCTCATGTCAGTGAGACTTGGGTAAAGTGAAGGAATGAGGTAGTGATCAATGAGTAGCAAGAACGTGTAAAAAAAAAACACACACACACACAAAAGGGAGGGTGCCTCAGTGGCTCAGTTAGTTAAGTATCTAACTCTTGGTTTTGGCTCAGGACATGGTCTCAGTGTTGTAAGATGGAGCCTAATGCCCAGCATGAAGCCTGTTTAGGATTCTCCCTCTCTCTCTCCCTCTGCCCCTCTCCCCCATTTATGTGTGCTCTTTCTAAAGAAAAAAATAAAACAAAATGCATTTAACATATTTAATATTCCTGGTGACACCTGGCACCATCTTCTGTATAGCCTTTGATCATACACAGCTTAGAATAAACTAAATGCATGAATAAATGAGAGAACTATTATGTGCAGTAAGGCGTATCAGGCAGCTAGGATTTCCCTTAAGGAATGCTTGGGGAAGACACCAACTCTATAACAGCTTAATATTCCTTGAATTTAGAAAACGCTTAATAATTATTCATGGGATAGATATTTGGCTAGACTATCAAAATCGGTACCTATGGGTAAAAAAAAAAAATCAGGACAATGGGACCAAGTCTGAAACTCACCCTTGTTCAGTCTCATTGGAACATCGGTAAACACAGGCTGCTCCTCTTTCCTCAGGGAATGCATTTTTTTTCCAGCATGAATTTTGAGGAAACCTTTCTAACAGTAGTTGGAGCAGCAGGTGGTTTGTGGTACGTCAGACAAATGCGATTGGAATGGAATCGTTGCACCTACTGCAACAAACTTAGAATTCCTTGGTGCCTGTGGCCTCCAGATCATCTCCACACTTAGAACAATCTACATACAACAGAAGCCAGTGACCATAGTTCATTATGACGGACAGCACTGCTCACAGACAAGGCCACGGTAAGTCGAGGCCTGGTGCTGCATGAATCCAGTGCAGAGCTCAGGGCTCCATGTGGCGCTGGGTTTGGAATTTAATGTTTTCTGTGTTTTGATGTTCAGAAACAATACCCCAGAGTTGAGACCAGGCATTAAAGAAGAAGGATGTATTTATGGCACAGAATTGACATAAGAGTGTGAACTCTGGAGACAGACGCCATTGGTTCTAACCTAGTCTCTTCTTCTATGTTGTGGGATTCCCCACGCCTTCATTTCCCCTTATAAGACAGGAAGGCTGACAATAGTACCAACCTCAATGGTTTGTATTAGGTATGGCTTTCCATTTAAAGCATTTGGAACATAACTTATCACATAGTAGATGCTCAATAAATGTGAATAGCTGTTTATTAGCTGTAAATACAGCAAGTTTTAAATTTTCCTGTAGACTTTTTGAAAATTGCAGTGTAGCCTTAGGCACTTTTTTGGATAGTGTAACGTGAGTTCCAAGAAATGAACTGAATGTACCATCAAAAGCTTAGTGCTTCTTTGCCTATGTAACCAAAAATATCCTCAAATGACTACAAAGTAAGAGTGATACATGAATTTGAAGATGCAGACACAAGTGAAAGACAGTGTTGTATTTGAGGAATTCCCACTCCAGTAGGGAGGACTAATAATAGCAAATATTAATTGAACACTAACTAAATACGTGTTGATGTGGATTTGCTCATTTAACCTTTGTCACAAACATATGATGGAGGTCCCAGGAGCATTGTCACCACACAGATGAGGAAAATGAAATGCAGTGTGCTTAAGCCATCTGCCCCAGGGTATCCAGTTAGAACCACGCTGATGATAGAGCCAGCAGTCTGGCTCCAAATCTTACTCCTATTCACCATTCTGTATGCTTCTAGAGTGCTTCAGGAGAGTTCATCTAGAGCTGCACGCAAGAGGAAAGCAAGAGGGGAGATTATGGACATAGAGACACTGGGTATTGAAATGGACCAGACAAGAATTATCAAGGACCAGAAATGCACAAAAGCCATGAAGATAGAGATTACGAAAGAAATGGAGGAGATACCCGGCCAAATAGGCCAGCAGGAGGTGGTGTAACTGCCTGTCTGTGGGGAAGCCAGGAAGATAGGAACTCTTACTTTATATGCAAGAAATGTTGGTGTTCCAACAACAGTTCTTGGTGGACTCCCCCTGGGTGGGAAAAGTACTTCCCTCTGTCTAAAGTCCACAACACTATCCACTGTCTCTCTGACCAGCCTGAGTCTTTTCATCTCTAGAGTTATCTGCCATGATTTTTCAAATGATATTTCCAAGCCTAGTCTCCTATCATCTGTCAAATAAGAACATGAAAAGAAGGAAGGGAAAATCACTGTTAAGCAAATCTCTGAAACTTTAGAAAACTCCTATCTAAAACGATGGACCATAAAAACGAAGAACACTGACAATTACCTGAAAGACCACAAGATGGCAGCAAAGTCTAGTATAAAAGTGGCCTGAGCATCAGTCAGAGGTGGCCTTGTAGTAAATAAATACTTTCAGATTTCATATATTGTGTACTTTGTACATATTGATCAACAGCTATAACATTAATGACATCATCCCCACATAGCACCTCACAGTTTACAGAACTACTACAAATTCTTTCTCTCATCTGACCGTGACTGCCACTTGGTAAAATCCATAAGACAAGGATCATGACTTCTATGGAGAAAAAGGAGTTTTACCCAGTACCACAAGTATCTCAGAGGCTCAAAAGTGAGAGGACATGCAACATTTTGTCATGTTTCCCATTAACATGTGCTGCAGGGGGAAAGGCCTACGAATGGGGGTACTGTAGCTTCAACTTCAGTGGAGAAAAAAAAAATCAGATTTCTTATAGAATTGGCTTACGGGATTGAGGGCTGAAAAGAATTCCTCACTGTAATTGGAGGGAAAGGGGAAAAAAGAAGGAAAAAGAAAAAAACTTTGTTTTTTTTTTTTTTTTTTTTAAATAAGAAAGACTAAAGTTTTTCTCAAAGACTACCATAGAATTATAACTGGAAAGGAATAGGCTGGGGGGGTGGGGGGGCGGGTGCATATTTATTCTTCAAATGATACTTGTATTAGTTTCCTAGGGCTGCTGTAACTTGAAACAATAGTTCAAGTCCAGAGGCTAAGAGCCCCAAATCAAGGTATCTGCAGGGCTGTGCTCCCTCCAGAGCTCTAGGGGAGAAACTCCCTTGCCTCTTCTCCTCTCTGTGTCTCTTATAAGGACACTTGTCATTGGATTAAAGGCCCATCCAGATAATCTCATTAGATGGCATCTCAAGAATTACAGTTGCAGAGATTCTTTTTTCAAATAAAGTCACATTTGCTGGTGTGGGGGTTAAGACTTAGACATATATTTGGGGGGGGGCAATCACTTAACCCACTACAATAACCTCAGGACTTTATTTCCACTCACCTGTGAGTGAGCTCACAAATACACATATTGTGGATTCCCTGGCCCTTTCACAGGGTTAGTTGTTACAGGGCAATAATATCTTATTTCTGCCCCAGAGTCGGCCACTATCACGCTGTGCCACCTGTGCCCTCTCCTTGGATTTGTTCTCCTCGTCTGTAAAGTAAGAACGTTAGACCAGCCAATGGGTACGAAGTCAAAAGTGTGATGAGTGTGAAAAGAAATGGAGAACAGAGGGGCTTCAGGAAAACGAGAGCATTTTTACCCCATTCCAGTCACTTGTTATTTTATAGCAGAATTGTCTGTCTTATTTCCTCACTAGTTTTGGGAGTGCATTCGTTCATTTTTACATTTTATTAAATATTTTTACTAAATCCCTAGACACGGTTCTAGGTCCTGAGGACTGTAGAGGTGAACCAGACGGTCTTTTTCTCAGAAAGTCCACATCCAGCAGGAGGGACAGACGGAATGAGACCAGTGTAGTGTGGAAGTGCAGAGGAGAGGTCCTCTGCAGAGAAGCCCAACCGATCCCTCTGCCGTGTGGGTAGAGCAGGCTTGAGGAAAGCCTCCATAGGGTCAAAGTTAAGTCGGCTTTGGAGGGTTGAATCAATTTCATCAGAGGAGCAGGATCGTGGCAGCCAGTGCATGCAGAGTAATCAGGATGTCCAAAGATGCCCGGTGAAACACCAAGTGGGCAGGTGCCTTTGGGATAAAGTACACCAATTTTAACAAATGGGAAGAAGAGAAAGGACCTTGTCGGGAAAGCTGGAAAGATAGCCGTGATCACTGCTCCCATTACCTGAACACTTGCTTTGTGTCCAGCACCAGGGCAGACGCCGTCACACATTACACAATCCTCATCGCCATAGGTAAGCAGTCAGTTTAGGCTCAGCTGTGCTGAGGTAACAACTCTCAGATCTCAGTTGCTTCATCCCTGGGAATGTTTATTTCTCATTCACACCTAGTCTGTTGGGATCTGGGTCATTCCCCAGGCAGCCGTCCCTACCTGTGTTGGTTTGGCTTTCCGTACTTAGTCCTTAGAGCATCTTCGTATCAGCATGTGTTTGCACATTCATTGGAGGAAGAAGAGGGCGGGAGAGGCCAGTGCCAGCAACCGACTGCTCCACGTGGAAGTGAAACATATCACTTCCACTTCCATTTCTTTAGTGGAGCAGGTGGCTTGGGCACACCTCACTTCAAGGCAGCGAGAAGGGAAACACCCAGAGATAAAGGAGAAGCAGGTAGAGCTTACTGAGACCAAGAAAAGATACTCAATATCACGCAGTTGGTAAGTGGCAGAGCCAAGATTTGAACTCAGATCTGTCCGACTCCAGACCCCACGCTTTCCATTACTGAGATGCATATGGCATGCAAATGAGTTTGGACTTGATCCTACGGGTCATGTAGCAGGGACTTATTGGAAGGTTATGAAAGGGAAACTGTGAATCATATGTGTATTCTAGAAAGTTGTGTGTGGAAATAGTGACTGGGGAGGAACAAGACTGAAGGTGTGCGGCCAACAGAACTTCTATGACAGTTTTCAGAAGGGAAATGATAAGGCCCTGAACTGAGCAGCACCCAGCTGAGGGATGCAAAGGGATCTAAAGGCAACTAGGAAGCAGAGTACATCGGTTTTAAGAAAGAAATAGATATGAAGCGTGCAAAAAAAAAAAAAAAAAGGGACAGATATGAGGGTCCTGGCTTAGGCAACAAGAGGACAGGTGCCATTTACCACAGACAGTAAGACAAGCATCAAATTGATTGTGTTCACTTTTGTTTCCAATGGGGACAGGTACATGGGTGGTTCAAGGTGAACATGTTGCATTTGGATTGCCTGTGGGAATTCAAGTAGAGAGCTCCAGCAGATATTTAGACATAAATATCTTAAATTTATCAAAAAAAGGTTTTAGCGACAGAGAAATATTTGGGAAAAATTGCAAAAGTAATAGTCCAAATTATATGACTGATGAAATTTCCAGGGGTGGGAGAAGACTGAAGGGTCGAGCAACCTCTATGGAATACAGGGGTTTAAAATGTCTCTGAAGGTAGGGACTTCATTATGGTCACCTTCGATCTTTCCACTCGATTCAAGACTGAATCCAAAAGCTCTTCCCAAGTACGGTTGGCTCAACTCACGAAACGGAACATGCCACCGGAGTGTACATTCCCTGGAAGTACGATTAAGAACCACTGTATCCATAGCCCCATATTGTCTATATTTAGGAAGAAGCTGGTCCCCAAACTTTACAATCCTAGAAGTCAAGACACAGGTACGTAGCATTTTTATCTTCCTATGAAATATTTTATTGGCTGGGGCATATTGCCAAAAGAATATATGCTTATTGCAAGTAATAGTGATAATATGTGTAAGAAAAAGTCAAATTGGTTGTAATCCTAGCACATCCCCTCTTAATAACCATTCTCTGCTGGAAGCTCACATTTTGGCTTGGGAAGGAGGAGGCCAGGGAAGCAAATGACGTAGCCAGGGAAAGGGGAGGGGGAACAGACGGGGAGTCCTTTTCCTTTAGGGTTCCAAGATTCCATTGACCTTCTGATGCTGGAGAGCCTGTCTCCACACCTTCCAAATTAGTCTCCACCTCCATTTCTACCACTGAAAAGACCCCGGGATGTAGCTTATGAACCACACAGAAGCATCTTCCATTAAGCCGCTCTGAGCCAGTCCTGTCGTTAACGCAATTCACGCGCTGCCAATGTCAAATGTGAAACCTCTTTCTGCTGGGAGGCAACAATGACTTCGTGAAATTGTTCTCTGTGCTCCAGCAGCAACGGAGGCATTCTGGAAAGTCACTCATTCTGCAAACATCGCGGCCTGTGAAATCTGCCCAAAAAAGAGCTGATCATATGCCTGTTATCCCAAAATAGCACCTTCCTCCATTATGCCGACGTTCAGCGCAAAACTGACTCATGCAGCTCGGGGATCGCTGCCAGGGCAGCGCGGCGGGTGTGGGAGCGGGAGCCGGAGCCGGAGCGGGAGCGGGAGCGGGAGGGGGGGGGCGGGAGCCGGAGCGGGATGGGGAGCGGGCAGGGAGCAGGAGGGGGAGGGGGAGGGGGAGGGGGAGCGGGAGGGGAGGGGGAGCGGGAGCGGGAGGGGGAGCGGGAGGGGGAGCGGGAGCCGGAGCCGGAGTGGGAGCGGGAGTGGGGGCGGGAGCGGGATGGGGAGCTGGAGGGGGGGCGGGAGCGGGAGGGGGAGCGCAGCAACAGGCAGGTGGCCCAGGGGACCTGGGGAGGGGTGGGGGAGCAGCAAGGTCAGAGCAGGAGGGGGAGCGGGAGGAGGGGGAGGGGGAGCGGGAGCAGGAGCCAAGCAGGAGGGGGAGCGGGAGCGCAGCAACAGGCAGGCGGCCGGGTGGACCCCATGGGGGGGGCAGCAAGGCCAGGGCTTCCCGCACCCCCCCTGGTGAAGCAGGGAAAGAAATCCGGCGCATTCAGATTCTGCCTCCGGTTGGAGGGTGCTCGCCCCCCGACGGTAATCTAGCTCCCGCACGTGCCTGCACCGGCTCCTGGACCCGGAGGACCCGTTAAGCTTCTCGGTCTACACCTGGCGCCGGATCCACCGCTCTCCTCCACAGCGGACCCGGAGCACCCTGGATGCTCAATCTGCCCCCGTGTGCCAGCGCCCACGCTTGCCCGAGGTCTTGCCTGAGCGCCCTCAGACTCGACTCGTCTTCCCCCGCGGAACCCTCCGGGGACCCAGGGGTCCTCAGCACCCTTCTTTATATTTCCTTGTATAGGCTAGCCTTGGCAGTCATCCTCAGACGTCTCTGTTACCCACAGTGCCTGGTATGTGACCGCCAATTTACCAGAATAGTGAAAATAAGTAAAGGAAGGATTCATCAGGAACCCACCCCCCACCTCCCTCCAAGGCCCTATAGTAATCCAGATTGGGGGGGGGGGGGTTAATAAACACTACTTGATTTCGCTTCCTCCTAGATTTTCCTTTTTCCTTGAAAGTGTGTGTGGTTTTGTCTTGTTTTTGTTTTTGTTTTTTAATTGCAGATACTGAGCTCTTTTCCTTCTCCCATCCCTCCAGATCATAAAACGGACAACCTTCTCTAAATGATTCTTGGTTCTGGACACTTAATTAGATTCTCTTTTTCTGAGTGCCCAGTTGATTTTCTGCAGGCCCCTTCGAGAAACTCTTGCGACAGGGAGGAAATCCACCATGATCATACACAGATGCAGGCTCCATCTATCTTTTGTTGTTAATGATGCTGGTGAGTTTGCAGGGGATTTAGGAGAGAACAATGACCACTAAAACTCATTGGAGGGACATAATAAAGGAAAATGTGCCATATAAGAGCACTAACTTTTATAATGACTAACAGAACTCAAGGGAATGCAAGGCTGGTGTTTCTGGTATTTAACCCCTTCATTTAAACTTGAGGATTCTTTGCTGAAATTATGCACCAATAAACACAACTCATTGGGTCAAAATACAGTTACACAATGCTACAAACTGGCCTCTAAAATCATTTTAGAAATTCTCTATAAGACTACCTTAATGAGAGCTATGAAACACACTGTGATTTATCACAAGTACTCAAACCAACAATTCTGGTTTTTTAAATTTTTTTAAATTTATTTGTATTATTTTTTTAAGATTTTATTTATTTATTCATGAGAGACAGAGAGAAAGAGAAAGAGAGGCAGAGACACAGGCAGAGGGAGACACAGGCTCCATGCAGGGAGCCCGACATGGGACTCGATCCCAGGTCCCCAGGATCACGCCCTGGGCCAAAGGCAGCGCTAAACTGCTGAGCCACCCCGGCTGCCCTCTGTTTTTTTTTTGTTTTGTTTTTGTTTTTTTAAATGTAAAATTTAAAGCACAGGGGACTCGCCAACACTTCAAGGCCACTTTAGAGAAAATTTTTTTAAAAATTTTAAAGATTTTATCTTTATTTATGCATGAGAGACAGAGAGAGAGGCAGAGACATAGGCAGAGGGAGAACCAGGCTCCCTATAGGGAGCCGGATGAAGGACTCAACCCCAGAACCCTGGGATCACGACCTGAGCCAAAGGAAGATACTCAACCACTGAGCCACCCTGCTGCCCCTATAGAGAACATTTTAAAAGCCTGCAGAGAAAAAATACAAACCCTTTCATGTCATCCTTACAGTTTTATTAGTCAACATAGAGTATATAATAAATATTAGAAGAAGGCAGAGAGAGAGAGAGAATTACAGATGATAATACATTGCTCTAGGAACAAAGAAATTGCATTTAGAAAAGGTGTTTCTGGTACTTGGAGCAGCCAAGGTCTGAAATAATAAAGGTGTATACTAAAGAGTTCCATTCTACATTCAGTGGTCAGATGAAGGAAGGTAATTTTGGGAAGATGCTCCCTTCTTTTCAGATAGAGCTTCCTTCCCATTCTCAATGCTTTTGGAACATACCCTTGGATCAGCCTTAAAAAGAATTTAGGGAAATGAGGATTTCTTGCATAGTTTGAAAGGGAAAAAAGCATAGTCAATATACTTACCATAGGTAATTTTATGTGTCAACTTGACTGGGCCACAGGGTGCCTAGATATTTGGTGAAATTATCCTGGGTGTTTCTGTAAGGGTATTTTTGGATGAGGTTGACATTTAAATCAGTAGACTGAGTGAAGCCAATTGTGGGTGAGCCTCATCTAATCAGTTGAAGATCTGAATAGAACAAAAGGTTCACCTTCCCCTAAGTAAGAGATAATTCTGTCCGATGGCCCTCAAACTGAAACATCAGCTCTTTGTAGTGCTACAACAGCTTCCGGCCTTTGTACTTGAGACAGGACATTGGCTCTGCGGATTCTGGATTTCTTCAGTCTCTACAATTGTATGAGACAATTCCTTCTAATAAGTCTCTTTATGTATATATAAAGTTTCTGTATTTATAGATGTTTATTCTGGGCATATCATATATGAAATAATATATATGTTACAGATATTCTAGTGAGAACCCTGCTTAATACAACATCTATTATTTTTTATCATATCTACTAGATAACATAAAAGTCAGCAAAGTATACAAAATATATAAGATAAACAGGGCAAAAAAGACATTTTAAAGGATCTGAGTTTAAAAAGATGAGCACTATTGGTAGGTCAGCAGCATTTATTCAGTAAATGTCACTTAGTCCTCATTTGAGTTAGGAGCAAAAGTGCAATGACAGGTTTAACCCACTTCTCCTTTTTCCCAGCCTCTCCAGCCTCAGGTGCTCCGGAAACAGGGCCCCTGCCTTGCCACATCCTAGTGGAGAGTCATAGGGCAAGGAAAATGTCTGTCTGTCCAGATTAAACATTACCATCGAGTCACAAAGCCAGTGGTTCCATGACTGTGTTTTGGGAAGGGGTCACATACAGGGATCAGACATATGAGACTCATACTTTGGTGATTCCTCTACAATATGTAATTCTACCTCCTTCTTCTAATTCTAGAACTCAGGAGGAGTGCAGAAGTTAGCTAGATAATACTGTTTATTTTGGACATAGGGAAACCAAGCCTCAGAGAGAAGAATATGGCCTGCCTGTGCCACACAGCAAGCATTACCAGATCTGTAAAGACTGTTATATAAATGGAGCCTGCATTTTTAGCATGTCTTTAAGACTCAAGAATTTTAAAAGAGTGTGGTTGGATGCTAAGATTCTGACCCTTGCCAAAGAGATTATGCTTTAAGCATAAAACCAAGAAAATAAAATCCTGAACTTCTCTGGCACTTCCCATTAGGGGAATGGCTATTATACTAAAAAATGTGCCACCAGACTCCTATTACATAGGCCATCATAGTATTCCCTTCAAATACCTGCACTGATTCCCCACATCTTAATACAGAAGAAGAGTAGTAGAAAGGAGCGAATGTTCAATGAGCTTAGCCTGAGATTTAAGAATGTCCATAATCACAGCTCAACCTAAGCCAGAGACACGCATTAATGAATACACATTATTAAGTACAAGACACAGTACTTGACAGTAGATCCAAGACATCTGGAAGTGAATCCTCTAGCTCTAGTCAAGCTTTCAGATGACTTTAGACCTGGCCAACATTTTGATAGCAATCTTATGAGAGACCCCAAGTCAAAACCACCCAGGTAAGCTATTCCCAAATTTCTGGTTCACAGAAATGGAGATAAAGAATGTTTGTTTCAAGCCACTGCATTTTGGGATAATTGATTTTGCAACAATGGATAACTTAGATATCAACAGATGAATGGGTAAACAAACTGTGGTATATCCATACAATGAATACCACTGAACAAAAAAAAAAGGGGGAGGGTGAGCTACTGATACAACATGCTTCAAATCTCTGAACAATTGCATTGAAGGAAAGAAAGAACACACACACCAATGCTCACTATGTGATTTCATGCACTTGCAGTTCTAGGAAAGGCGAGCTAAACAATAATGACACAGATAGTGATTGCCCAGAGGTGGGGAAGAGGCAAAGAGGGGAACGAGAAGTTTAAAGAGGAAAAAGACTTCATTGTTGTACTCATTGACGTATTGTGGTGATTTGTGTCAAAATTTATCAAGTTCTACACTTTAATCATGCACCACTTACAATATATCAATCATACCTTGGTAGAGCTTAAAAAATGAACTTTCAGAAAAGTGATCAAGGCACTGGCCCCATCTAAGCACACTCAGGTTTGGAATGAAGGACAGTCCCTCAGCAGATACCACAGCACAGTGGCAGAGGGGTTAACAGGGCATTGAGGGTGGGGGTCCCCTCTCTCTGCTTCCCACTAGAGGGTGTCCTCACTGGTCGACTCTGTTTCTCCTCTTTCTTTTGTTAGTTCCACTTAGCCATTAGGTTTGCCCTCGGTATCTCCTAAATCTAGTTTCTTTCTAATGAAGTATGATATATTGAAGATCTACTCTAGATCTCTTTTCAAGCGATTTTGGCCTAATGATGGACTTGTCATTTTTCAAGTTATATGTTTCCAATGTATAACTTTTAGGATCACGAAGATTTAAGCTGACATAGGAACCACCTAGCTATCACTTTGTAGGTACCTAATACATCGTAATTATTATGCTAATATTGTTGTTACAAGTGTAAGGTTATAGTCTATGATAGATAAGAGAAGTAACTGGAAAGACGTAACTTAAGTTTTCTTTCATCAGTAGTTTTGCTCTTCCTAATAGACATTTAAGAATTGTCCTTTTGCCATCCAAGGAACCTTATTTTTAAATAGCCAGATAATCAGGTCACTGTGGGAAAGGAGTGAGTTGGGGTTAACTGTTAACAAACCCTTTGGGAGGTCAGGGAGTTGAATAATATTCTTTTTCGGCACCTTCATACAGCCTTTCTCCACTAAAAAAAAAAAAAAATGATGTTGCCTTTGGGTCAGAAAAGTCAAGCACAGGGAGAGAAGACTTCCTGCTTTTATAATTCGTAGAGCAAGTTCACGTTCACCACCTCATGTCCTCAGCACCAGTGCTGTGCCATAACAAGGGAAGGGACAGGTACCCCATCTTACAGATGAGAGAGCCCATAGGAGGTCAGAGCAGGTGACTTGCCGAATCCCACCCAAGCTAGTATTAAAATAGCTGACTCTATACCTTGTACATTTTCTGTAACACCCAAAGGTTTAAGATGAAAGGCTGATTAGGAAAGAATGTGAGGAAGGAAGTACTATGTGACTCCAAGTAAAGAGCAAAGTCCTATAAAGGTGCAGAGGGGAATCTAGAGGAAAGGTATTATTTGAATACTATGGCCTCTACCTATAAGAAGAGAGTGATTAAGTAAATCATAAATAAGTCATAATTAAATCTATCACTGGATCACTCCTTTAATGAAGGAGAACTTCATTAAACCGGGAAAATGTCCACATTTGACTATTAAGTTCAGAAAAGAAGAAAACACCATTGAGTCCTAGATCTGTTAGGTGACAGGGGTGGAGAGAGAGAGAACGATCAAAACTTGAATGGTAGTAGCTATGTTCTCCCCAGTATGGAGACTATAGCTGATTTTTTAAAATTTCTTTACTCAGTCTTATGCCTTTGGGCTTTTGAACTATGGACAATATAGTACTGTCCTTAGGACAAGAAAAAGGATTATTTTACAAATGAACAAATAGTACTGAGAGTCATAGTATATGTTTTCTTAAATATTTGGCCCAGGGTACTGTTGTATCAATTCCAGCAGCAAAATCCGCACAAAGGGTGTTGGTAACAAAGTGGAAACCCAATCCTGCCAGATTTACCTGGAAGACCATGTGCATTCTGGCAATGCTGGAGAGATGAAGCTGGAAGAGACTTAGGAAAAAGCTGGGACAGAGAACAAAGGAAGAGGAAATTTTGCCATATGGCAGAGAGGAACTCATTTAAAAATCAGGAAGCTTCAATGGAGATAAATCGAGACTAATGGGGGCTGGGTGAAGTAACTGAAGTTTATAAAATACTCTATCATGCATGTGAATGTCTGAATCCCACTAGATTTTAATCTCTCTAATAACAATTTGTTTTTTCATCTTTCCATTCATAGGGACATGGGTAATACTGGCAAACAGTAGGAGCCTGAATGGCATTATAGATAATAGGTTGAATACACATGAATTTGTCCAATAAATCAGCCCTAAAGGAATGCTTCTATTTTTTTAAAAGGTCTTTTTTCATGACAAATAGTGATTGTGAGTATATAATTGGTTCCAAAAAAGGGTGCAGGCAGATAGCAAGACAGGGCATGGGGAGGGGGCATATTTGAAAATAGCAGCATCGTACAGTCACCTCATGAAGGATGATTGGTTTCTCCATGACAACAAAAATACCTCTTTGCTTCATTTGTCTGAAAAGAGAAATTCAGGCCCTATTACCTGCATTATATCAGAATAATAACAAATAATAATAAAGGCAATCACTATGTTTATATAGCAATTATGCTGTCCATGCACCACTCTAAACGTGTTAATGTAATCCTCATTACTCATTTAATCCTCCCCAGTGGCCCTGTCAGTGGGTACCATTATTCTCCTTCCCATTCCCTTCATCGTACTAGTGAGGGAACTGAAGCATGGGAAGGTTAAATGATTTGCCCAAGGTCACACAGCTAGGAAGTAGCAGAGTTAGGATTTGAACTCAAGCCTTCTGGTTCTGGAGTCTACATTCTTTACTCTCTCTCAAGGGAAAACAACAACAACGACAATGTGTAAATCCATGCACGCATGAAAAACTCATTTGTTAATTGCTCTTATTTCCTAATGCCACAGTAAATATGTAAGCAGGAAGTATACCTTTGCTTTTTACTCCCCTTAACTGCCCTGACACGCCAGTATGGTTAAAGGCACAACCATAAATCTAGTTCTGCTATGAGATGCCTAATTTTTATATGCTTGACATTCAAATTTCTTTTGCAAATACTACCCTTTCCACTCAAATTATCAAATGTAAAGAAAGAACAACTCTCCAGACAATTAATAAGAAAATAAGAACTGGGTCACCATATGTGAAACAATTTTGGGATTTGATTTTAGCTCTCCTATCACTGCAAAGTGAGTAAGCTCATATTATTCCCACCTGCAAAGGAACAGCCTTCATGAACTACATTTTCATCACATAGACACACACATTCACTTTCTGTAAGAATGCTCAGCCCATCTGCTCACATTTAAAAATATAAATTGAAGACCTCCCACGCTTGCCTTGGTTTGTAAAATGTCTATCACCAAATCTTTATTCTAAGACTCCTTTAAGTCTATGATTTCTTTTCCTTTCTCTTCCCTTTTAATGGCTTTCACTAGTTTTCTTTCAAATACCTGATGTGCATCATTAAGGTTTTCTGTAATGGATGGTAATCTCTCAAGTCAGGGTTTCAACGTTACTTTCATCAATGTGTCTTCATTTTGAGGAAATTTTTTCATTCTTTGCAAGAGTGCTACTAAGTCTGTTTACAGGAAGGAAAGTTAGGATGCTCTCTCTCTTCAAGGTATAAGCTTTGGTTGTAATAATACTACGAAAAACAGCTCTTAAAAACACAAAACAAGAAAAGACAAAATGGTGCAGTTTTTATCTTTACTTAAAGCTCATTCCTTAAGATACATTTAAGAGATTGAAAACTAAAATGTGTGTATGTGTTTCTGCAAAAGGGGGTGGAGGTACTTTGCTAGAGTGTGTAACCCCCTCTGTTCCCATAGAAATATCACTTCAGGTTGGCAGCCTTGGGACATGCAATGTATCCACATTTCTGTCAACCACATTTATTCTTCTAAAAGCCTCAAGCTTAATGTCTATTCACCCATTCTTTCTTTCATCCATTCGCTTATTCATTCATTCGGTTGAATATAC
Source organism: Canis lupus dingo (assembly GCF_003254725.2). NCBI lineage: Eukaryota > Metazoa > Chordata > Mammalia > Carnivora > Canidae > Canis > Canis lupus. The sequence continues at coordinate 24,287,865 of NC_064276.1, forward strand.
TGTAAATTCATTTGATTGTACTGTCATTTGCTGAGCATTTTCACCCGCAATAGAGGGACACAGAGATGATAGCCTGACCTCAAGGAATTTACAACCTAGGAAGACCAGCATGGGGTCTTCTGAATTCCAAATTAGTGCTCACTTTTTACTTTTTCTTTAAAAAAAAAAAAAAAATCTGAGACCTGAAATGTGGCTGAATCGTTATATGCTTTCCTTACTCCTTTTTGTGAAGGTACTTTATGCAAGATCTTATGCAATGAGCCATTTCAAATTCCAAACAGTGTGCCATGTCCCTGGCTGCAGAGGTGACCGCCAATGTATGGTATTAGGGCGAACTATTGGAATTTGTCACGGAGTCAAGATTTCTGCATTTTGCAAATGTTATCATAATCCTTATGTTTAAAAAAAAATGTGATCAGAAACTAAAAACTGCTTCAAGCTTGCCCTGGAGTCCAAATGAAGGATTTTTTAAAAAATATTTTATTTATTTGAGAGAAGAGAGACAGAGCACAAGCACAAGTGGGGGTGGGGAAGGCAGAAGGGGCAGAGGGAGAGGGAGAAGCATACTTCAGACTCCCCACTGAGCAGGGAGCCCTTCGGGGGCTGGATCCCAGGACCCTGAGATCATGACCTATGGTGAAGGCAGATGCTTGACTGACTAAGCCACCCCGGTGCCCCCAACCGAAGGATTCTTTTACAGGATATAGCTAGAGACCACTAAACCATGGAGCTGGCTTTGCTGAGGGAATGTGCCATAATATTCAAATAAGAGGACTTAGAATATGGCTCTAAGTCAGTTTATGCCTCCTGAGGGCAATTCCATATGTGAGGCTTTTGAATAAATGCTTCCCAGTAAAGAGCCTTAAAGGACGCTAATTTATATTGGTGACGATTTAATCGGGGACAGGGTTGTTTATTTAAAATGCACAGTACATTTGATGCTAAGCAAATAATCAGAGGTACGTATAAATTGTCTATTAAAATGTTCTCTTTCTATCATAGAGAAACATTGAACACAGTATATTCAAGGAGAGGGGACCGGTTAATTATGAGATTCTAATTACATAGATAATAACATACATGGATACTCCCATTTAACATTATATACAATTTCAATGATGTGAGCCAATAAACACAATTTATGACTGAATAAATTAGGTAGAGAACTATATGATCCAGAGTATGTTAAAATATATTTCAACACATCTTTTAAAAGAGACGGGAGTGATATATGCAAAAATGTCAAGAATGTTAGCTCTGATCAATGAGACATCCTAAAATTCCACAATTTTGTCATGCTCTCTCTAAAAAATCTTCAAGTGTTCAGTCCCCTATATTGAAACACTCAAGTTTTACAACTTTTTCACTTAAAGAATTTGTACTCATCCTTCAGGCATCCACCTAGATCTTATGATCACTACTGGCTCCATCTGATCAGGAGGAGCTCCTGTTAAATCTCACGGTGGCACCGTGCACTTTACCTCTATCACACCCTTTCTCCGAGAGAGAATTATCTCCATGAAGACTTCCACCATGTTGGTCGTGCTTAAATCCATGATACTGACACAAGTGGTCTAACACACATGACTCATATCCAAAACAAATTTATGAAAAGAGTAAATAGCTTTATTTTCTTCATATCACTTTTCTGGATTATAGATATTTTCTTCAATAAACATCTATTTCTTTTGTAAGTCAAAAAAGATAAATGTTTTTTTTTTTTTTTAAAAAAGATAAATGTTATAAATGTTATTATTGCCTTAGGAAATCCGTGTTACAGTTTAAATAAAAACATTCTAGAAGAATTCAAAATGTTATTTCTCTCTTTTTAAAAGATTTTATGTATTTATTTGAGAGTGAGAGCACAAGTGGGGGGAAGGGGCAGAGGAAGAGGGAGAAGAAGGCCCCCACTGAGTAGAGAGCCCTTTACAGGGCTGGGATCATGACCTGAGCTGAAGGCAAAAGGAAATGAGCCACCCGGGTGCCCCGAATTCAAAATTTTCTTTTCTTCAGAGCTCAAAGGGCCCAATGGTTTCTTAATTCATCTGAGAAACTATAATTCAATATTTCCCTGCATCTTTCAGAATCTAAATGGCACGGTGAACTTCTTTTTAAAGATTTATTTATTTGTGAATAAATAAATGCCCTTCCAGCGGACTCCCTGTTGACAGTCTACGAGAGGCTCAATCTCAGGACCCTGAGATCACCACCTGGGCTGAAACCAAGAGTCTGACACCCAACCAAATACACCATTCAGGCACTCTGGCACAGTGAATTTCTAATTCATCAATGCGATAAGCACAGTTACTTCTAAAATACCATCATTTTGAATTAGTGAAAAGATTATGAGCAGATATGAAGACTGCCTAAAACTGTGAACACCTTAGTCTCTTTGGGGTATTCAAACATTCTGATAGACTCAATGCTCACTCATTGACAATATTTCTACCACTTGTTCAGAATTTGTAGGAAAATAAAATAATGTCCAGTAAAATAGAGTTCTTCTGAACCTTTGACTACTTGGGAGTTATATATAACAGCTATGTGGATGCTAAACTGAGTTCAACATAATTTAGCTTTGCATTAGTCTTTGCCATTTTAGTTCAGAATTACTCAAAATATGACAGCTTTAAAAATAGCTTTAAGCTTTTAAAAATAATTATGGCTATGTATTTCGAACCTCTATAAAGTTATTTTTAGGCTCCTAAGAGATCTTAGGCTATTAATATAAAAACAATTTTATGATGTTTTTTTATATGCCTCTTTTCAAAGCACATTCCATAAATATGAATGGGAGTAACTAGCCTATAAAAGAGGAGAAAAAAAGACTTACATTCTCAAAGTTAAGGATTGTGTCAATAATATGGACACTTATTCTTATTTCTGGATTATTATTTCCCAGTTTAACTCACAGCTTAGCAAGCTAAGAGGAAGATGAGCTGGCCCCTGACAAGAATGAGGCCTCTTGGTTCCTAAGCACTATAAGACCTAGAACAAAGAGAAACATCATGTTAGAAGTGAAGGCAATCCTGAAGTCTGGAACCAGCATGGTTGAGCAGCTTTAAAGCAAGGTGGACTCTCAACCTGCTGTTGGTGATTAGAAGATGAGGCTTCCCCAGAAAATATAGGAAAGCCCCTGAGCATAGATTAGAGAGGTTTGGGAGTAGAGCAGAGTCAAGGTGAAGGTGCATGAAGTCAAGGCAAAGGCCTCTGCCTGCTTTTAAGCTTCATTTGACCGCCTGCTACCTGAGCTCCCAAAGGATCCCCCCCGCAGACTCACCCTCACTCTCCTTCCTTTCTTCCCATCCCAGCCTCAACAAAATCACAAATGTTCTACATGACGGCTGCAGTTCACGTTAATTTCTCCTATTTCTACATTTTTATTTTACACATTGTTAAATGAGACTCAGTTTGCCATCTGACTATATACTTCCTCAAATGACACTTTAATTTCTCTCCAAGTCACTGGTGAAGTCATTTTACTTCTGATATATTTTCCACAGGGCCTAGCATAGTGTGGAAATGCAGAAGCCACACAAGATATAAGATGACCCATAATGATTGTTTTATGATATTAGTGCCTAAAATAATTTATACTTCCCAAAGCATCTTCACAAAATAATCTTTTCCCTTTTCTAGAAAAACTATTACTGATCTAAAAAAAATCTTAGCTCATTATCTTTAGAAATACATGGAAACATCAAACTGATATACCACAGAACCATGGAGATGATTAAGGTATTTCTGAATTCAATAATTTTAGCAATGAGAGGGAGACTCCCATTGAAGTCAGTTTGGTTTGCTCTAGTGGTAGTTTTCAGACCTTCTGAAATGGTAAGAATATTTTTAAAGATTCGAGACTTGGCTATTAAGTCATAGGTAACAGCAGAAACAGATAAAAAACACTAGAATTTGCAAATGCCAAATTTGGCTTTTTCTATAGACTGCCTGAACCGTGTCCCTGGGTGTGCCCATACTTGGACAGGGATCTAGGGGAGGCATCACTACAAAGATCAGACATCCTAACTCTGAGTTTCAAATTTAGCTCATTGTATAGGCCTTAAAAATCTGTATCTGAAATCATCATTTTGTCTTTTCCTCTGGTAATTTAAATTCTGGGGAAAATTTGGTCTAACTAGCTTCAAAAAGCCTGCTGAGCTGCTCTGAAGAATAAGGTTCTGCTGACTTAAAACAAAACAAAACAAAACTTGAGCTCATAATCTTCTTTAGAAATACACATAAACATCAAACTGATATATGATGGGATCATGGAGCTGAATGATTAAGGTGTTTCTGAATTCAATACAAAACCATTTAAGGGCTCTGGAACAAGCTTTATCTCCTACCAAATCTCTTCTGACATTTCCTATGTTCTTTTTTAGAAGGAGTAGAAGAAATAAACAATTACCGGAAGATTAGCCGGAGTAATTGTCATTTCTCTGATACCTTTGTTAACCCTTCAAATCACTGGTCATTGATGGTGTAGCTCCAGATTCTCCCACTTGCATATAGGGAAGAGCAGTGAGATTTTTCCTTGTTGCATGGCAATTTTCTTCTACATCATGTGGAACTACACCAATCCCTACATGAAGAATATTATTTGCATTATTGTTTTCTATGCATGAAGACATAATGGTAAGAATTTATCTAGAAGTTACATTTTGAGATCCCTGCAGGAAAGCGGTCCAGAGAGAGCTAGAGCTCAGCCCAAGTCAGAAGTACCTCTGGGCTCAGAAAGTCTGTGGCTTCAAAAGCTTCAGGTTCTTTACATCTAATGCGTCATCTCACTATTGCTCTCAATGGGGAAGGCTTCTTTTAGTAACATACCAGAATTTCAGCCACAATTTCCTATATTTATTCATCCTTTACGCTTGACTTTATCACAAAAATTTGTAACCCAAAATCTGATAACCCAGGCCCTACCCATTTAATTTGTGCCAGCCAGTCCTGCACTGACTTCTCCCCAATTGTCTTCTTATCAGTGTCCAAAAGTCTTTCCTTTCTCTGTTCTTTCTGCTTGGCTAAGACACCTCTTCAGGTTCTGAGTCTCTCTTGGGCTGCTACTCAATGTTGTTCTTCCTCTGTTGATGAATTCTTATAAAGCTGCCGGCAAAATTCAGATCTTCCACAAAGAATGTCACTCACATTTCCAAACATCTCTAGAATATAGCATCTGCTTTTCAACTGTTTACATCAAACCCTAACTGGGTGCTTTGCTAAAGCCCATAGATCAGTTAAAGACAAAACATGCCTCAGTTATGTACAAGTAATTGCCATCCTGGAAACACGCTTATTCCGTTGAATTCAGCAAAGAGTAAGAAAAGGTCACTCTCTTTTCAATAAAGTAAAAGGGTCAATGGCAAAAAAAAATTCAGTATCTAAGGAACAAATTGCAGGCCAAGTAGTTCTTTCTAGATCAGAATCAAATAATACATACAGAGTGCCTAACAAATGCTGGTCACTGTGATTCCCATCTGTTTACATGAGCTTTACTATGTCATTTTAGACTTCACAATAACCTTGGGGGCAAGAGGATATAACCCAGGTCTGCCCAATTCCAAATCTCTGCATTTTCTATAATATATAATGAAAAGTTGTCTCTTTCCACCTGGGGCTTGGGGTAGGGGGTTGGGGAAGCTTCAGGTATATAATCAAATACAACTCTCAGTTGTGGTTTGGCACCATCTGGTGGCAACCGTCCTGCCCCACTTAAATGTTATGAGAAATTCTAGGCCCAATGACTGGTTGGGTCTAACAGATAGCAGCGGCGATTCTGGTACCTGTCTTACCAACTTGACCCAAGGAGACTGGACCTGCAGAATTCTGGGGACTCCAGAACCCACTCTTCAATTCCCCACTTCCTGAGGAGGGGTCACCTGCCATTTCCTACACTCCATGGATTCCCTACACACATACTACCCTTTCCCTGACCACCAGCCAGCAAATAATAACTGTAGGAAGAAGAACAGAGCAATTGTGTTGTAAGGAGGTTGGAAAGGGATTGATGGCCTTACACAAATGGAATACTATGTCTAAGAGTTCAACTTCACAGATGAAATTCCACAATGACTTACATTTAATTGAATATATTTGTATATATTTAGTTGAAAGCTAGCAACATTTCTAACTACTAGTTAAGAGAGTATACAGTAGCAGTTGTAATAATATATGAAGGTAAGATGTTGTACTGAGCCTAAGTTATTAAGAGACAAGAGCTTAGTACCAGAAAGTGGAAAATCACTCATACAAAACAGTTATCATCATGATTACTGTACATAAAAATAAGCCAAACATATGTGTGAAAAGCACCATACAAAAATTGCATGAAAAGGTAGACTGCCACTATTTACTATGCACTTATGACTGTTTTTTTTTATTATGTGGGGGGCACTGTGGATAATTCAGATGTAATAGGCATAGGTAACAAACATAAATAACACATAACATCCCTTAATCTTGATTCAGGGAATTATCCAAAATCAATTGGAATAAGAGAGACTTACCTACATTGGTTTCCTGGATCTATTTACTAGCTTTGTAAATTTATAGAGGTTAATTTTTCTAAAGCCCAATTTCCTCATCTATATATATGGGACACAATAATACCCATCTCACGGGTTGTTACAAGGATTAAATAAAATAATGTAAATAAAGGATTCAAGTATAGTGCCTGCACATGGTAAGTTCTCAATAAATAGTAGTTACACAATTAGCTGTTACTATTGACATTATTATTATTATTATTATTATTATTAATTATTTTACCTCAGAACTGCTGCTTGAAAAAATGACTTCAATGCCACTAGAAATGCTTGGCTGCCTCTAACACATTCTGTGTTGCAACGTAACTTCACCTGAACTGGATAGAGAACAGGAAGCCAGCAAGCAGGGCTCTATTTTCCTCCAGATGAAGGTATCAAAGAGTAAATTTTATTTCCTCACTTTAGTAGAGAAACTTCAGAGGATAAACTTACAAGTCGAGTAATCCATTTGTTTCTGTTGGAAATGTGCATACGCCCAGCTGTAGACTAGACCAAACTTGTTTTCACTTCTTTTTAAATCACTCAAGTCCTGTTAAAGGTCTTCCTATTAAATTGTTAACAGTCGTACTTCTTGTTAGTATGGTTTCCATTTGTACACATTTCCCCCTGTGTCTTTTCCCTATAAATCTAACAATTCGTTATTTCAGAAAGAGGCTAACACAATGATTCTTAACCTTTTGGGTCGCTAATCTCTGTGGGGGGGGTCTCTTCAGAATAATGTGTATAATACATATCATACATTGCATTATATATACACACATTATAAAAACACTGTACATACATGCATTAGTACACAAACTACGTATCGTACAGAGGACATATTATATATGTAGTAAATGTATATATAATGTATACATGTATTGTACACCTGCGTACACACATGTACATGGTATATGTTGTCTAAACTCTGGAGATTCAGGTGCTATTTAAGAATTTCAGGTCTTAAATCAACTTCAGAATCACACTAAATCTTTGAGATTAATGCCAGTAAGGCATTGAAAAAGAAAAGTGCTGCTTATAGTTCTCTCGATCAAGCACTTTTCTCAATGAAAAGATACTACCTTCTGGTAGAAATGGAGCCACTTAACCTTCAGTATAGAATTTAGGTAGGAGTTGTATTCAAAATGGTTACCAATCCGTCCTTGGTGACATCAATGAATCAGAATGGATGTCTTTAGTGCTCAAGTCAATTCCTGGAGGCCCTCATCTGTTCCAGGAGTTAACCCATTTAGTTCTTGGATGCTGGAGGGTTGGAGAAGAGCACCCTTGGCAGAGGATAAGGTGGTGGTGATACGAGAGTCTTGGGACAGCAGGATATCCTTGTATTTCAATATTATAATATTCAGGACAGCAATATTGGTGGGGGGCACCTAAATATCAGCTTGTTGTTTAGGTATAATGAGGAAGAAATAATTTCACTTGCAATGTCAATTCAAGATACCCCTGCAAATGTGAGGAAAGAGAAAGAATCTTGCAATTCTAAAACGTTCATAGTAGATGAAGCCACCTTCACAGTAGATGGCTGAAAAGGCAAGAAATAAACTTATTTTTGCCCTCCCTTTAGCTATTTCATTTAGTTATTTCACCAGTGATGATTACCAGCTTTCTTTGGGCATTTATGATTTCCTTGGATTTTATAGCACTTTTTTAAAAAGAACGATATATTAAGGAATTCTGAATATGGTATTATATAATAAAAATTAAAATAGTATGATAAAAATAATAGTGTTATTATGAACAGAAGAAAAATTATTTTATAATAATACCAATTTTTGTGCTTTAGACTTCACATGTTATTTTATATATATCAAGTCTTTTAATCCATGCAGCATCCTACAATGCAGGGATGATTATTTCCACGTGACAATTTTAAAGTTCAGAAAGTTAACTTACTCCAGTCTACACAGCTATAAAGTAAAAGACAATATTCATCATAGGTCTTCTGCTCAGACGTTCAGAGCAGACGTTCTACTACATTAAAACATGCTGGAATTCTTGGTTTTTTTTAATGTAGAAAGTGAATACATAAATCATAGTATTCTAGAGATTAAAATATGAGTGACTGAATGAACAATATTATCATGTTATCTTAGTAGCAGATGTGTGCATTTGTGATCACTTCTTGAGATGTGACTCCAGAGTCTTTCATACCCAACTTCTGAGATTAAACAAGACATGAGAGAGGCCCCTGGAAATCTGTGTCGACCTGGTACCAAGGTTAAGAATTTCCTATTTTATTCACTCATTTTCAAAGCCTTGCTATACAATGTTGTGTCTAAAACATACAAATCAGGTGTTAACTATTAGAAACTAATGGCTACAGGAGTCAGTAACAGACCATTTATATAAGCAGATTGTGCTAAATTCTCAAAAGATATAATGTTCCCAGAGATGTGCAAACCATAATGTTTTGAAATGAAGAAGAAAGTTAGCTAATAAGAATAAAACACTGCTCCATCTGTAGCTTGCAGCAAATTCTATTAGCCTATTTCTAAGCTCAAGACTTATCAGCGGCTGGTGTGTGTGATACTGAGCACCTATTATGTAAGTTACTCTGGGATGCAGAAGGCATCCTGGGCTGGAGGGAGGGAATGTCAGCTGAGGAAAAGCTGAGCCAGGAAGTAGGTGAGATCCCCAAACACACTGAAAGTCCCTAACAGAAGTAAGGTCCCATAGCCACCAACTGTAGTCCCTCATTTCAATGAAAGTGTGACTGATGCACAGAGGACAGAAATTCCTTCCTCAAGGTCACACAGTGGCTGATGGTTTTCAGTGAAAGGGGAAGTTTTTAGGGAAAAAGGACTGAGCAAACAAGCAGTACATCTCCTTATGGGGAAGGAGAGGGGATGTGGAAGGGAGAAGGAAGAGAAGGAGTCATGGTTCAACACCTACCCTATAGCAGCTACGCTGTGAGAGACACATTTCTCTTCTCTATGAGCTAGAGGCTGCCATTGTTTGTAACACTACACAGAAGAGAAAAAGGATCTTGGGAGAATCTTTTTGGTTTTTAAGATTTTACTTATTTGAGAGAGAGCACAAAGTAGGGGTTGGGGGGAGAGAGAGAGAAGTAGACTCCCAGCCGAGCAGGGAGCCTGTGGTGGGACTTGATCCCAGGACCCTGGGATCAAGATATGAGCTGAAGGCAGATACTTAAACAACTGAGCCACCTAGACACCCAGGAGGGTTTTTTTAATTGCCCAAGGCCACTTGCGATTAAGTTAGAGTGACCCTTAACAGAGTGGATTCTGACCCTGGTACTTCCATCTCTTTCCACCTTACCACTGCACTCGATCTGAAACTCAAGCTACAAATATCCACTTCACGCAAAAATCATAGAATGAATGTTAAGTCTCGATACTTTATTCTGAAACCAGCATATGTATAGAACCACAATCAGAATCAGAATATATAGTGAGAGGATGTAGAGGGAATATAAAGAGAAAAGTCTGAAACTAGGGAAAAAAATGTTTAAAGCCTAAACTGGCTTGTACATTGTTAGTCCCTTATAGAGGAGTTCATTCATTCAGACCATACATGCAGTTCTCAGGAAATTATATCTTTACAATTCGAATTTATTTGTCCTTAACCAAAATTTATGTTAATATGTCAATAGGAACTGCAGAGGATTCAGGAGGGTTTATTAAAACTTGAAGGTTTTTCTTTTCAGCAACAAAATAGTTTTTTTCCAGAAGTACAAAGAAGTTGGATAATACAGACAAGTATTCATTCCAAATCGAAAAGCCCACAGGAGTCAAGTGCTGCTTGAAATTTGTCAAAAATCATTTACATACCCATCTTTAAAACAAATCATTTCTTCTTGCTTGAAGGCTGAAGATGGAGGTTTGGGTCACAATTACTCATGTTCCATTACATTCTATACTATGCATTTAGCAGATGATCACGTGTCCCTTGCCATATTTTCTTGAATTATTGATTTTGTGAAATACAGACTTCTTGGCCTCAGATCTTACACTTCTCTAAAAATGGCACCATCAATTTATGAATCTTGATAAGGACCACAGATCCAGATAAATCAATGACTTGATTACTTGCTATTCCGTAGGCATGTCTGATCTTCCTCCTTCCTCCCCCACACACTTGCTCTGACAGTTCTCTGCATCTCAAATCCCCTCCCCTCCATATCATCTCCGAACTTGACACCAGCGCATCTTTCCATCTCCTTAGTCCAATGGGATCTCCTCTCTTCAGGGTCTCTTCATATTCTTTCCTGCCTAGTATTAGAAAACACTCCGTGTGAGCCTAGGTATTCCACTTCATCTGGGGAGGGGACATCAAATCAAAGAAGAAAGTGGCATCTGTAGAGACCCAGCAGCACGTGGGTCCTCTGCTGTCACAATCAGATCAACACAGCATTCTCTAAGTGGGTTACTATCTGCCCTCCACGTGAATGATCCTGAGCATGGAAAGCTCCTCACCCACTCTTTGGATGGCAGATTAGGGCCCTTTCATGTGCAGTAAAACAAAACAACAGCAACAAACAAAAACCTAGGGGCTAAATTTGCTATCTCCAGGAGATCTTTAGCTTCAGGACATGTTCAGCTCCCAGTTTTCATGACTTAGAACAGCTGAGAGCAAAGGAGAAGAGATAAGAAGATAAGAGATAATAAGGTAAACACATATTTACACACTGTGTTCCAGTCCTGGCCACAGATCCTTTTGGTCAGTTGGCTTCTTATCTCTTCTCAAATATCTCAAATATTCTCGTACTTTCTTAGGGTCTAAAGCAGAAAATAGAGAGGTGCTGGCACTGAGGGGAAGAGGTTATGAAGAAAGGCGACTGTGGCTCCCAGTTGAATGCCCCCTAATCCTGTCACCTGGTGGGGTTCACGTTAGACCCTTCACCCTGCACAATGGCCCACAGAGGGCTGGCGTGTGGATGCCCTTCTTCCTCATTCACTCACAAGGTAAAAGTGATTTCCAACCCAGTGTGAGCAAAGCACGGTGCCAGACGATGGGGCGAGTGGTAGAAAAGGTACAGCGTGGCTAAAAATGTTTGAGCTAGGGATCCCTGGGTGGCGCAGCGGTTTGGCGCCTGCCTTTGGCCCAGGGCTGATCCTGGAGACCCGGGATCAAATCCCACATCGGGCTCCTGGCATGGAGCCTGCTTCTCCCTCTGCCTGTGTCTCTGCCTCTCTCTCTCTCTGTGACTATTATAAATAATAAATAAAAATTTATAAAAAAAATAAAATAAAATAAAATAAAATAAAATAAAATAAAAATAAAAATGTTTGAGCTGTAATAGTCAGAAAGCCCGATAGCTTAAGAGAACCATGAAGATTTTCTGCACAAGCCCTCTATTTTACAGATGGAGATTTTAAGAACTTGGGTGGGGATGGGTGTATGGGTGTGGGCAGAAAGAAACTCAGACTAGATCAAACTCGGAAGCTATTAGCACTTTTTTGCCACAATACCAAATCACAATGGCTTAGCCAGAAAGCTTTGTAAGTCCAGCCAGGTGGCCACCTAGCTCTTCTTGCTGTATTTTGCTACAGGCTATGCAGACAATAAAAATGGATTAGACAGAGGGGGAAATTCTCTATTAGGGCAAGTGGCCCAGGTTACTTGAATACCCATCCCTGACTCAGGATTTTAGAATTATATCTGCTCCTCCTTCAACTCAACTGTGAGAAATGGGAATTTTGTCTAGAGTTGTTGTTTTACCCTTATTGTCTTAGTGTTGTTGGAGCCCGTACACTTTTTACAAAACTCTGTTAGGATAAGCTCTCTTCTCTGGAAGAGGAGACTCTGTCCTTGTGAACTCTCCCTGTCTTTGCTGGCCTCTTCTGAGGCATAGTTTGAACTACCTGGTCCTGGGTACTGAATCTAATCTAGTCTGCTGCTCCCAGCATCTCTGACCCTGCCATTGGAGCCTGGTAAACACGTATTTACACACTGTGTTCCAGTCCTGGTCACAGACCCTTTTGGTCAGTTGGCTTTCTTTCCGTACCACTATATCCTTCTCAAGGTTGTGGGAAATTTGGGGATTACTCATCGGGTGGAGAGCTTAAGAGTCTGAGAAGGGGCTCCTTATCCACAGTTATCAGGCTCCTCACCTGGCTGATGCTCTTCTGCCATCCACACATCATGTGGGATTCAGCACTTCTCCTTGGGAATTGTAGTTGCCATGCGGAACAAAATCCCTCTGCTCCAGAATCCTTTCAAAATTATCCAAGGGCCCCCATACGCCTTCCATCTCCAGACCTGGGTCTGAGGCAAAAGGGGAAGGGTATTTCTTGGAGATTCAGTGCATGTCAGTTTTAATCATGGCCCTTCCAATAGTTCCTTCCTACCTTTTGGTATTTTTTTTATTTTATTTTATTTTTTTTTACCTTTTGGTATTTTATGGTTCGGACTCACCACTCAAAATATATCCAAAAGCTGATATTCCCTCTCCACTCCACCATTACCATGATGAGCTGAGCCACCACCATCCCTCATTTGTATTATTGCAATTGTTCCTCTCTGGTCCCTCTTTCCTCCCCTGGCTTGCTAGAGTCTGTATTCAGAACGGCAGCCACAGTGAGTCCTTTAAAAATGCAAGTTACATAACATCAGTCCTCTGCTCTACAAAACCCTTCAGTGACTTCCCCATCACTCAGAATAAAATCCAAAGTTCTCATGTTACCCTGTGAAATCCTATACAATTTGCCCTTCTCTCCTCCTTTCTGACACTCTGTTCCAGTCACCTCCTGATTCGGGCTTTTGCACAGGCTGTTCCCTTTGCTCAGACCCAGATATCTGCCTGGGTTTTCCTCACTGCCCTCAAGACTCATCAACAATCACACAACAGAGAGACTTCTTTCTATCACAATCAGATGTTAAATAGCAACCATACCCACTCTGTGACACTCCTTGTCCCTTTCTCTGTGCTCATTTTCTCCCCAATGCACTTATTACCACCTGACATGTGTATGTTTATTTGTGATCTAATATATAAACTCATGGAGGTTACATCCACCCATTGGGATGCAAACTCCAAGAGAATGCTTTGTTTTGTTCACTCCTGTAGATCTAGAGCCTGATATGTTTTAGAGGCTCTATAAATAATTGTAGGATGAATGAATGAATAAATGAATGGATGAATTCTAAACGAGGGTTCCACCAAACTTTGGCTCTTTCTATGCAAAGTCAATGTTTTGGGACTGGAAAAAAAATCTCATAAAAAGGCTGCATCAGGGTTTCAAGACGGTTTCTTCTTATTGTGCACTTTAAAACTCTACTTTGAAATACTAGGCTGAGCATTGATTTCTTTGTTCCAGGTTGAATCTGCCCTCTCTCTGAGGCTTGAAAGATACTGACTCAGTGGGTAGAATGCTCTAGAACAACAAGAGAAAAAGCAGGAAGAAAAATCCTCTATGAAAATCCTCATATCGCATCTCTCTACCTAAGAATGTTGTAATAAGGATTTAAATGGTTTTGCTCTTACTTTGCCTAGAAACTTATTTCATCCTCAATCTTGCCTTGAATTCCTTAAATATTGATGGGGTAAGCAGCTTGTCTCTTAGGTTGAAGTCATGAAAGAAAGCAAACTGCAAGAAAGCAAAGCCCTTGCAATTTTCTGAAGAACTCAGGGGGAAATGATGCCTGAAATATCTGGTAAGGACATTTGAGCAAGAGACTGCCCTGTTAGCTCTGCCTTCAGAAGTTGGATAATAGGCTTTAATAATGAAACACTGAGTGCTTAACTGGACACAATGGAGAAAATGAATAGAATGAGTGGCATCAGACAATGAATAGAACATTTTTGGAGTTTGCAAATTCAATAATGGTTTGTACCTGAATTGCAAGTTGGCAATACACAGTTATCTGTCCTCAAGCATGTTTTACTGAGTCCATAATTGTTGACGGAAAAACTTCACATATATGTTCACTTCTCAGTCTCCTTTAAAAAAATGGAACATCTGCCATCCTTACTTGTTAAGAAACAATCCAAAATATTGGAAATAACTCTCCAAGATTCTTACATACTATTTCAGTCTTAATAGAGCATTGCTTAATAAATCTTCCTGATTTACACAACTGTCTCAACCCGGGACAATCTAGGCTCTAGATTGTAAGAATGCAATATTGCTTGATTTACTATTGTTTAGGGCTAAAATTCTTTAAAATTAGATCTTAACCTGTGGAGTGATTGGTTGCAAGTTATTTTTGTCCAGTAGAAAAAAAAACAACCTCACAGGTAATAGTTTTCTTGCTCTGCAGCACATTAAAAATTTTACAAATAACATAATCTTATTTTAGCATTCTTTCTGCTACTGACTATATAAATATGCTAGCCTCTCATTTTCTCCAACTTTATCCAGCCTCTCGTTAAAGCAGCTTTATCATCTTGCTAGTTTCTTATTAATGAATTAAGTTTGTTATATGTTTATCAGACAATCATGTTTTTATCTTTTAGAAAATTGTATCTGGACCTGCTTCACATTCCTAAATGGCCGTCAACAGCTAAAATCATCAGTAACTGCTACCATTATGAAGGGTACCTCTCCAATTCCACTGTCCCCTCTATCACTCCTTATGGTCTTATTCCCAGCCGCCTTCCCTTATTCATGTGTCCTTCTTGGCTTCTGTTAGCCTAGCAAGTCATAACTTCTGACTTGGACCTTGAGGTTTTAGTGGAGCGGTGAGTTTTACACTTGAACACACATCAGAATCTCCTGGATGACTTATTAAAGCAAAGTACTGAGCCTCACCCCCACAGTCTCTGACTCACTAGTCCTGGGATGGTGGAGCTCAAGAATATGCATTTCTCACAAGTTCACAGGTGATGCTAAAGCTACTGTATAAGGACTAACTACACTTGGAAAATCATTGCTGTAGCCAGTGGGGGGATTGAGCTTAGTCTTGATGGATGAGAAGATATAAAAACACTGTAATGATTTGGTAAATTGAATGCAAGACACAGTAAAGTAAATTCATTTTTAAAAACTTGTAAAATGTGAGTTATAAAATCTCAGGTAAATGACAGCTTTTCACTTGATGTTTATTCCACTTGAGAATCAACTGGTGATGGTACTGAAGAAACAAAAGAGTAATTACTATAAATTTATTATAAACTCAAGACCCAGCTCAAAAAGTAATTCCATTTTTTGTTTGTGTTAGTTTTAAGTTCTTTGAAGGCAAGAAAGTCCTAGCAGACTCCCTGGTATGGTATTTTATATTTACTTCTAGTAAGGGCCTGGCAAATATCTAGTGACCTACGATTGATATGTTTCTCTGTATTCTTATGGTTTCCAAAGACTTTCTTTCTTTCCTTCTTTCTTTCCTTCTTTCTTTTTTAGATTTGTATTTATTTATTCATGAGAGAGAAAGACAGAGAAAGAGGCAGAGACACAGGCAGAGACACAGGCAGAGGGAGAAGCAGGCTCCATGCAGGGAGCCCAATGTGGGACTTGATCCTGGGGCTCCAGGATCACACCCTGGGTCAAAGGCAGGCGCTAAACCGCTGAGCCACCCGGGGTTGCCCTCCAAAGACTTTCATACTCATTACCTCATTTGGTACTCACAATAACCCTGTAAGGTAAATGGGGCAGGTGGATGACCCTATAGTAAAGATAAATAAGTTGAGTTTCAGAGGGGTCATGTGGCTTTCTCTAGGACACACAGCAAGTATGTGGCAACACAGGGCTAGCCCTTAATCTTTAATCTTCCTCAGCAGGATTATTTACTGATACAAAATAATGACCAGACTGATAATACCATGAGGGCTGGAGTAAGCCAAAAAGATTCTTAAATATAATTGGATTTGCAATATATTTGCTCACAAATAGTAGAAAACATCTATTTTACTAATATATGTGTATGTATATATATCTATAGCATACACTATATATATAGGCATAGACATAGATATATAGCATATAGGAGTTTGGCAGTGACCACTTAGAATAAGATAAAAATAGATTCCAAGCAAGCAATCAGTTTCAGAGAGGAAAGGAATGTGCTGAACTTTCTGGAATTTAAAATTTTGCAAAGAGAAAAGATAGTGTGTGGAAAGGGGATGGACACTAGACTCACACAAATGTCCACTCTGTCTCTGACCACCTGTAAAATTGAAAAATCATCTCACTCGTATGAATTTTAGTTTTCTTGCCTATAAAATATATCATATATATATATATGTATTAAAACCTAAATTTCTTGTAAGGATTAAGCAAAAATCCAAGTAAAAATAGGAATGGGCATATAGCATACCCAGTCCAGGGGCTTGAACACTAAGAATGCCCATGGAGGGCTAGTTCCTACCTCCACTTTAATTCTTCAGAAGGGAAGGAGAACTCAGTAGGACTGCTAGGATCTAAACATTCACGAAGGTGTGGGATGAATATCTATTGCTAATTTCCACTGAATTCTCACAATTTTGTTGAATTTTTCAGGCATCAAACCACAGCACATCCCAGAGAAAGCAAACGCAGGCATGTTATTGCAGAGCTGATACAATTCACCATCGCCGCTACACTAACAAATCAGCAGCACCTATTAGCACCACAGCAGGTGACTTAAATGGTTGTCAGGTGCAACATATTGTATTTCCATTTGATTGTGTTGTGTGGAAATCAATGAAAAGGAACAAGGCAACCGCTTGAGTCACAAAGGAGAAAAAGGGAGAATGTCGGATGAATCGCATCCATCCTGGATGCAGAAGTGTTGTACAATTGGAGATGGCAGGAAAGGAAATAGACATAATTACGGTCTGCATACAACTGGGAACAAATGGAAAGGGGGAGAGTGGGGAGAGAGAAAGAGAAGTGAAATCTGAGGATCTGGCCCCTCTGCATTCCAGACACAAGGAGATTTCCTCTGCAAACAGCGCCCTGGCTAGACTTGCCAGTTATGTGTATGACAAAGCAGAAAACAAATGCACTGATTACAGTGCTGAACTCACCCTCGGACTCCAATACAACCACAGGGGGAGTCTCAGCTGGGCAGCAGCCTGGCGTTTTCAGGCAAACAATTCTGGGCTAGTGGCTCACCTGCAGTAGCTACATGCATTTCCCCGGCATATAGGCTCATAAACTATAAAGTGGGCAGTTAAGGTTGAGTTTGATTAGAACAGAGACGTTAGAAAACACAACACTCTGTTCCCCATTGTAAGAACATAGCAGCCTCCAGTAGTGCTGACACTGACCACCCACAACTTCCCTGGGGGAAACGCAGTGGCACTTCTGTGGACTTAGAGTGAAATGTCAGCTTTCCCTAACAACACTCATTACCGCATTATTGCAGATGTGCTACAGTCTAAACTGTGTTACAGAAATCTAAGGACTATACTTACAAAAGCCTAACCTCACACCGTCCCCCAGATACCAGCACCACCACGGAATAATGGCAAGAGAAAAACAAGCTGCATTTCTTGTGCATTATTGGAAAGGAATATTTTATATTGCTTGGGACCTTGAGGCCAGCTTGTTCACATTCAGCTACACGTAGTCCTATGCAACTGATGTTTCTTTGCGTAATTTATAATAATTTCAAATATTTATTAAATGCTTAAGTGCTAGGGAATGAGAGAAGCATTTTATATGGATGACTATTTCCCCCTCTAAAGTACAAGCTCCTCTGAAAGCTGAAGCCCTGGTTGATTCATAAACTGGGGACATGAGAGTTTTGGGTTTTGAAATCCTTACAGAATAGTGTTTCTCAAATACACATATCTCACCCGTACAAATCACCTGAGATCCTGTAAAAAAAAAAAATGCAGATTCTGTGTCAGCAAGTCAGGGGTAGATCCTGAGACTCTGCATTGCTAAGAATGTCTGGGTGATGCCCTAGAGCACACTGCACAGCAAATAGCAGATGCTTTATAAATGTTAAATGGACCAGAGCGAAGGTCAAGGCACTTTAGACTAACCAACCATGTTCCAAATTCAAGGGATGGAATGGGCTAGCCAGGTTTCCTCTAGCTCTCAATTATCACATAATGTTTAAGAACATGAACTTTGAAATCCTATGAACCTGAGTTTGGGTCTGAACTTTTCCATTTACCAACTCTGCGACCTTGGATAAGTTTACTTCTTTTAAACTTCTATTTTCTTGCCTATAAAATGGCTAGACTACCTATATACTACCTATGTTACCTGTTAAACTATGCCTACCTCAGAAGGTAATCATGAAGATTAAATTAAACGACGCATCTGAGAAATAATAAAACTGGGAGTGAGCATTAGTACTATTACCATTGTATAAGTACCTCCAGGGTCAATTTCTTTTTCTTTTCTTATAAATATTTTATTTTTAAGTGATCTCTACACCCACCATGGGGCTTGAACTCACGACCCTGAGATCAAGAGTCACTTGTCCTTCCCACTGAGCCAGTCAGGCACTCCTCTACTTTGATGGGGGAAAGATTTACTCATTTATTAAGCTAATACATATTTGTTGAGGGCTATTCTGAGCCAGGTACGGTCTAACAGTTGAGGATACCTCATTTTAAAAGTCAGAAAATGACCCTGCCTCCACACCACTGACAGGCTACTGGGAGGGGAAAACAATAAATAATTAAACATAGAAATAGTGATTAATGATTTTTTAAAATAAAGCATCCAACTATAGAACATTCTGGATAAAGCAAAACTATGAAGACAGTAGAAGATCAGTGATTTCCAGGAGTTAAAAAGAGAGAAGAACTTGAACAGGTGAGAGCATAGAGGATGTTGAGGGCAGTGAAGCTATACTGTATGACACTATAACGGTGGTCACATGTCATATATTTGTCAAAACCCGCAAAATGTACAACATCAACAGTGAACTCTTACGTAAATTACGGACTTTGGCAATTGTGATGTGTCACTGCAGGTTTGTCAATTGTACCATCGTAAAAAATGTGCCCCTGTAATATGGGGTGTTGGGGGGGGAGTAAGTTATGCATGGGGGAGGGCACAGGGCATATGGGAACCTCTCTGTACCTCCTGCTTAATTTTCCTGGGGACTTAAAACTACTCTAAAAAAGATGAAGCCTATTTTTTTAATAAATAAATAAAGCAGAGTGGAGAAGGAGAGAAAGTGGCTGGCCGGGGATGGGGGTGGGGGGTGAGGGGCATTTGAGATACTGTGGTCAGGAAGTTCCCTCTGAGAAGGCAGTACTTCCACAAGACTTGAATGATGAGGAGAAGCCAACTAGACATCCCACACTTCACCCCTGACATTTCCAGCTCGTGTTGTGTCTGTGGACATGTGGAAGGTGACACGTATTCTCAGAGGTGTCAAGTGCAGTTGAAGTAGGCTGATGGGAAGGCTGCCATAGTGTGTGCAACTCAGTTTGTAAAGGGCAACATTTCAATAGACACCTTCTGAGGAGAAGGTCTATGACACCACCATGCGTGTGACCGGGTAAAACACGGCTGCTTATACATAGCTGGCTTTTCCAATTAAATCATTGCACGTTAGTAGTCACCGCCACTCGCTTGGCACTGTCTAATCTATGTGCCATGTACCAGACTCTCATTACCTCACTGATCATCCGAGGGAACTTATAACAAAATAAGATTACTTTCCTCTGCACAGGAAGAAATGAAGCTTAAAAAGTCATGTAAACTCATGACTTTCCCAGGATGCAGCTGGATTTCACCCAGTCACATAGTTTTTGAAAACTGGAGCAAAGATTTGAACCCAGGTCTTTGCTACTCCCAGGTCCAGGCTGTCTGACAAGCTTCCAGCAAACTTCAGTCTTGTCTTCCCGCTGACTCCAGAGTCTAAGTCTTCCTCTCCCAAACTGTGTGATCTATCTTAGATCAATCACAGGAGCAAGCCTAGTCAACCATGTGAATATGAGAATGTTTATTACCAGAACGTAGTAGGAACGCAAGGACAACACGCACATACATGCACACACATGCAGAATTGGCCATACCTTCCAACTTCTGATTGCTTCTCCACCACACTTGAAACATTTTCATGATGGGACACAAAGGGAGTCATTAGTTAGCCATTGACTACTGGACATAAGAAGCCTGCTATCTGGCTAAGGTTGGGGAAAAAAACCCATACCAAGCCACCACTGTTTGGGTGAAATCCAGCTGCATCCTGGGAAAGCCAATTAGGGCCCTTCGAGACCGTGTCAGGGGAGCAGTGCTGCTGAGAGAGGAGCATCAAGAGAGTGTCGTGCAACATCACAGAAAGGAAATGGAGGCTTGGAACAAGAGGACAGGAAGCAGGAAGGATCAGGTGGTAATTGGAGTTAGTTGCAAGAGGAGAGTTTTAGAGATGTCAGCCTTGAGTTTTCATCTTGCTGCTTGCTCACTAGAGCTTCGGTTTCTTTATAAATTGCGGACAGTAATGCCAGGGGGAGGGGAGGCTAAATGTGACACACTTGCTGCGATGCACGCCTGACACATAGCATGTTCCCCACATATATTGGTCTCTTTGTTGGAGTAAGAGCTTTTCTTCATTTTCAATCCAGTGTTTTAAAGATATGTTGATTATTACTCTTGTTACTCCAGGCCATGCTTCATTAGTTTTATTTAAGCTCTTCATCTATTTCCATAGAACTTTGACAATTAAAAAAAAAAGACCTAAACGTTTTATTTGTGGAAGTTTTCTGGTCAGCCCTCCCCACTTTAACACCAGCAAATAGGAATAGTTAACATTCCCTGAGCACTTCTTTCCACCAGTCGCTATCCTCAAGAGACTAAATTCGGCCTCCCTGTGACCTTGTAAGGAGGTGACATTATCAGCCCCATTTCATAGATAAGGAAACTGTGGCACAGAGGAAGGAGTAATTGGCCCAAGTCTCACAGTGAGCCGGTGGTAGAAGCAGGATTCAGGACATGACGCCATAGCTCCATAGCTTTGTGGAAGAGTATTTCCAGAAGGAGAGGAATAATGTACCAAATTTGACGCTTTGTCCCCTCATGAGGAACCATCGGCCGGATGCAGAGCCTGCTTTTCAGATTGGTACAAAACCTACTCTCCTCTAACAGATTCTTCATACGCTTCCAGTCAGATAAACCGTGCATGTTAGCAGGGCCCAGACCACCTAGCAAACAGAAAAAGGCTGTGGATTCCTTTTCTGACCTTCTGGGAAGATGTTTTTACATCCAGGAGCAAATAATTCCATTATTTCTACTCCACTGTGAACCTCAAAATTGCTGATGATTAAATAATTCAGCCCTCTGGGAAAATCCAGGTCCCAGTCTTAAGTCTCTAACCCTTATGCCAATTTGATAAGTGGTACAGACATAACATGGCTCTTTAGGTTGTCTAAATTTACCAGCTCTGAAAGATTTAATGCAGAAGGAGTCCATTACGGCATGGTCAGTCCAACATATTCTGGCACGTAACCAGCTTAGCGAGGCAGGCTTAAATAGGAAGATACTAAAAAAAGGCATTTGGCAGAGCTATAATGGGCCTCCAGCTTCAGGGAGAGAATCTGGAGTTAGTTGACTTGGGAAACTCTCTGTTCCTTCTGGATAGAGCTTGTGTCCTCTCTTCTGCCCCTAGGCTCCTGTTAATGATTAGGGTATAAATAGGTCAAATAAACTAAAATTCTGTGAATTCTCTGCATTTGTTATATAGGCTTGGTGTGTTGATTGTGGAAATGAGTCATAACCTTGATCCAGATGTCTGCTTCAAGGGCTGAATGAATGAAGTTCATCCAGGCTTTCAAGCATACTTGATCAGATCTCACACAACAGAGTTTTTGTTTAACTTTTTAAAAAAATTCAACTTAGTTAACATATATTGTATTATTAGTTTCAGGGGTAGAATGTAATGAGTCATCAGTTGCATTTAACAGCCAGTGCTCATTCCACCAAGTGCCCTCCTTAATCCCCATCACCCAATTACTGCATCCCCCACTCACCTCCCCTCAGTTTGTTTCCTATAGTGAAGAGTCTCTTATGGTTTGTCTTCCTCTCTGATTTCATCTTATTTTATTTTTCCTTCCCTTTCCCCCGTGTTCAACTGTTTTGTTTCTTAAATTCCACATATGAGTGAAATCATATGGTATTTGTCTTTCTCTGACTGCCTTATTTTGCTTAACATAATACCTTCTAGTTCCATCCATGTTGTTGCAAATGGGACTATTTCATCTTTTTGATGGTTGAGTAATATTCCTTTGTATAGATGCATCACATCTACTTTATCCATTCATCTGTAGATGGACATCTGCACTCTTGCCATAGTTTGGCTGTTGCAGACATTGCTGCTATAAACATTAGGGTGCACGTGCCCCTTCGAATCACTGTTTGTATCCTAACAAAAAGTTTCTTAAAACTAATCATGAATTGGGATTGAAGCACGTGACAAGGCTGCACTCGTAGGACTGCTTCTTTCTGCTCTCGTTATTTCCTTATCCTTGTCTGCATACCCTTTGGCTTATGATTATTGGTTCTGACAGCACTCGGAAGCACCTAAATCAGGAGCAGATCATGGACATGTAGAAAGGATCTCACTCTGTACCAGATCTCACTCAGTTAGTACGATGAATGCTGGCTAGAGACACTGTGTGTCTGCACCATGATGCCTGCAAGCATCATGAGGTCAATGACATGTCCTAAAATCCTTCAAGACAGTTCACTTTCTTCTTTCATGACACTACTCCCAGCCATTCAGGTAGGGGCAAGGTGTTGGGAGGCCAAGGATCTATAAAATTGTTATTGCATCACAGGATGCATGATTCTCAATAGTTCTGAATGCCAAGTGAAGTCTTCTAAAATGGATGAAAAGCACTCAGAAGGTCATAACCACGTTTTATATATCTTTCATATGCTTCTCAAAGTGTCAGACACAAACCTAAGCACAAAATCCATGTCCATTCGACTTGCACAATTGAATTGGCTTAAACTGACAGGGACGTTTGTCAAACCATGTCTGCTAAAGTGTGTTTGATTCATATTCAAGTATAAGCAGAACTAATACCCAGTCAGGCACACGCTGTACCTGTTGTTTTCAGCTGGCATCTGTTCTGATTGGTCAGTGTCTCTGCTGGCTAATTGTACAATATTTTGAATATTACCCATGATTATTAGTTTTCTTTTCCAACTTATTGTTATAATCCGTGCCACTATCATATGTAAGTTTGTAGTCCTTACACATTCAGATAATTTTCAGAGTTACTAAGGATCCCAGAATCATAGAATCTCAGTATTGCAAGGCATATTGAAACATCTATTCCCACTCTCTGGATACAGAAATTCCATCTTCAGTCTTTCCACAAGAAAAGCATCCAAGAAATTGTAGCTGAGTACTTGTTAAAACCAAATCACATTTTTCTGCTTTTATTTTGCATTGTTTGCAATTGTATAAAGGGAGGCATAAGACATTCACAAGGGACTCCAAGAAAATTTGAATATTAAAGTCATTACAACATGTGTCCAGGGAGGAAATTTTGTGTTCTTGTCAGTCTTGCTGCATTGGTCCATAGATCACAGAAGAGATTCACCACCTAACCACTGTTGAACTCCTACTACTAATAGTCTGGTCCAAACCACCATCACCTCATCTGATTTATTGCAATTGCTTCTTAACTGGTTTCTTTGTTTCTACTCATTACCCCCTTCAGTCTAGCCAACACAGCAACCAGGAAGATCCTATTAAAATGTCAGGTCAGGTCACTCCTTGGTTCAAAACTCTCAATGATTTCCTATCCCTTTAAGAATTAAAGCCAATTGTCCATACTATCCCCTACCAGGTCCTACAAGATCTGGCTTCCCCAGTTCTTTTATCTCCTACTCCTAAGCTGGCTGTTTCTGGAATATACCAGTGTGTGCTCGTGTCTCACAGCCTCTGCTCTTGCTGTTCCATTGGCCTGGAAAACTTGTCCCCTAGATGTTCCTTCAGCTTCTTCCACTGTTTACACAGACAACACCTTCTCAGAAGGCCTAGACTAGCCCATCCATATAAAAATTGCAACTTCACTCCCTATGCCCTTCTTTTCCTCTTCAGCCCTTACCATCATCCTACATATATATTATTTCTCCCACTGGAATATTACTTCTGTGAAGACCAGGATTTTTGTCTATTTTGTTCACTAGCATATTCTCAAAGCCTAGAATAATGTCCACCATATAGTAAGCACTTGGTAATCAGTTTTGGAAGGAAGGAAGGAAGGAAGGAAGGAAGGAAGGAAGGAAGGAAGGAAGGAAGGAAGGAAGGAAGGAAGGAAGGAAAGAAGGAAAGAAGGAAAGAAGAAGGAAGGAAAAAGGAAGGGAGGGATCAGGAAGAGAAAAAAAAGAGGGAGAGGGGGGTAAAGATAAAAGGATGACTCCCCGGTAATGCTGTAGCTCAAATTTTAGAAGGATTCTGTTTTCTCCTTTGCTTATGGAAAAAATTTGAAATTCTTCAGGCCTCTAAAAGATCAGAGCAGGAAGCATTTATGGTTACTTAGTGGAATTATTTCTATCTTTTAAGTTATACGTATCTAGGAGTAAGAAAAGGAAGCAGCTATCAGGGATTATGTCCCAACCTCTGATTTTAGATATCACTTAAATGCTTTTTGCAGTATTAGGCTTTAAGATTGTATTCATTCATTCAACGACATGCTTATTGAGACCCTACTATCTGTAAGGTCCCTGAATTAGCCTCATGGGAATCTGAAGTTACATTAAATATATTCCCTAAAGTACATAAAGGAAAACTGTACCACCAGGTGGTGGTTTTCAACACAGGTGCATAAGAGATTCAAAACAAAACCAATGACTGGAGCTGGGTTCCAGAAAATTGGAACAGCAAGGGAAACATTTTAATCCCTCCCAGGTGATTCAAATGTGCATCTCGATTTTATCACTGCTATCGTATAAAAGGCACAGATACTCAGGTAGCAACATAGAAGCACTAAAGGGATTCTAGAGCATGATCACTTCTAGTCAGAGTGAAGTTCTCAAAAGTGTTCCAAAAACAGAAATCATTTGTGAAAGGCTAATAGCTGGGTTTAAGAAAAAACCAGCCTCATGTCTGAATAAAGTTAGAGAATTACTTGTTCCTTATGCCATTTTTTGGAGATGCAGTGTCCCAGAGAGTCTCTCTCCCCTCAAGTGGATTGAAGAAGATAAAGGAGAGAGTCTAGGAAGAGTCTTTCTAAGCTTAGCCCCTATTAATCAGCCATGCAGGGTCTCTAGGATTATAATTATGCTTGGGCTTCATGCCACCACACAGTTCTACATATGCCCATATATCTTACTAGGGGAAGTTGTAACCAAAGCCAGTTCTTTGCCATGAAAACAAACCAGCCAGAGAAGTAGACTAATAGCTACATTTTAAAAAACTGCTTAACATGATTAAATGAAGTACGCCCTAGTTGGCCTTCATGACTCTCCCTTTGGGTACTCCCACCTACCTGTTTCCCTTGTCTTACACTCACATTCCTGGACCAAAATTTTGCACTGGTTAATTTATGGAGTTCATACAAAGTTTCCTTTGTCTGCCTTGTTAAATGATTGGGAAGAGACAGAAATCAAATTTTGCTTTGTTCTGCTAAGTTAGGATCTATAACCATCATTATCTGAGCTTCATAGCTGTGTTTGGCTTGCCTGACTTCTTATTCAACTGACACTGGTCTTCTTAATTAAAATTAAATAAACAAAAGATTAATAAAGGACACTGACTAAATCATATGGATCTATTTGATGAAATACTTTGTAGGATTAGAAATATCATGGGAAAATGTTCACCATATAAGAAAAACGTTTGAGTGGATACAGACCTATTCATAATAGAATACAAAAGTTATAAAAGTTATATTTATGAAATAAGATTGAGTGCTATTCATTTTCTTTTACTTATTATATATTTCTTAAATCTTTTATGGTGAACGTCTATTAATTGCAAAACAGAAAACAAGAAGACAGTTTAAAGCCAATAACTTTTGTTTTTAACAAAAACCAAATAAACACAAATCAGTTTTCTTTACACCCCTCCTCCAACAAACATGCTACTTGTTGCCCAGATTTTACTTTGAGATTTAAATTGGCATAACTATTAATGGTTGAATGTTCCCAGATTTTTGAAGAAAAAAAGACTAATGCTGATAAAATACTTCGGAACCACAAACTGTGAGATAGATAAAGAATACAAAAAACACAAGATGGTGACCTTTTCCTGCTCATTTTTCTTGCTAGAAAGCTGTTTCTCCTTGTTTACTGTTCTTTTGCTGATCTTTTTTGTTTTTGTTTTTTTTACTTCAAAGCAAAAAAGTTTTTGTTTACCAGTAGAAAACTTGTTGAAGTCAATTATTCCTTGAAGACTTTCTATGCACAATTTCCTTGCTGAAAATTTTCTCAGAAAAGAGATTAGTGACTTTATTGTGCCTTATTGTGCCTTATTGATTGCTTATTGATTGCTCCCAAGCTCTTTCTCATTTTGTTTATGGGCGTTTTTATATTAATGGATTTTATAGTAGGAGAAATAATGTAGACAAGCTCCTCACAGGTCTACCACTGATACCTTGCTATTTTATGTTTCTAGAACAGAGTGATGAGAAGTGTTGGCTGACAAACATGACACTGAAAACTGAGAGCACAATAGTAGGGGATCCATTTCATTTCTCCTGATCTGAAGGGATGATCATGTTTGAGTTTCAAATACATGCAGCAGATAAATAGTCCAAGAAATGACCCTTCTGTGAAACAAATGCTCTTTGACACATTGACCTTTCATGTAACTTTTCAGTGGTTTACAAATATTTACCAAGAGTTATACATGGTCAAAGAAAAATCAGATATGGAGCACTCTTCCTAATCATCCTTCCAATTCAGGGAAGTGGAGAATGCATGATCCCAAGTGCACTGGATAAACAGACCTCAAAGAGACATTCCCACTTTTACTCATATTATTAGGAACGTCCAAAATGGAATCTTTGATGAGTAAAATTCCAACACTGTGTGGAATTAAATATGCAAACTTTTTTCAGTAATTATGCATAAGATCCCAAAACATCACTTACAAATTTCCAATTGTAATAAGGCTATTAAATAAAGGAATGTAAATTAATTCATTTATCAGTTGCAAGAATGATCAACCTTGGAATGATGGATGGGTTACTTGCTGGATCACAGTTAGAGTGGTATGCACTCCCCTGGCATCCTACCTTGCCCCTCTTTCCTATTGAGCCCCACTAAAGACAGTACCATACATCTCTTCCACACCTGCAAGCCCACTCCCAGGAGTATGGGGCTGAGAGTCTTAAGTGTGGCACTCTATGTATCCCTACTACAGACCCTTTTTTCCTAACTCATCATTCCCTTTTATTTTATTTCTGCTTTTATTTCTTAGATTGCATTTAAAATTTTCACCTTAAGGGTTAATGTTCACTGTGGTTAAAGCTAAAATTATGTCCTCAAAATCCTCCTTTTTGACTGGATCTACTGGAAAGACGTTTTGTTCACCTGGCCTCATATATCTAAATGTAAACTACACAGAAGATGTCAGAATGAGGGTCTTACTATTCAGGATATTTTTACCTGGTAACAAGAAGGAAGAAGCCAATAGCCCCTAAGCATTTTTTTAACCCTTAAAACACTTCAGTGGTGGCTGGAAAACAATTTGAGCCAGTTGAGGAAAGAGAGATACTACTTAGTTTAAATTGCTTGTCTTTCTCTGTACTATTCCTCATTACCTCAAATACACTGACAAGCAAAATACATTTTCCTCATGCTGCTATAGGTGTTAGTTTAATTTTTTAAACTAAAATTTACTTTTTCTCAGCGCTACTAGATCAAATTTTAAAAGAAAATACATTTAAAGTGTTCTAGAATATTCTCTATGCTGCAATAAGGCAAGGACAAACAGAAAGATTTTCCAGTAGGGTTTCAGGTAACTTGCCTTTGAAAAGTGAGAATTAAGGTCTCCCATGAGTTTCTGGATGATCCCGGGTTCCATTTACCCCAATCTCCAGATTGAGGACTACCTCTTGCCTTTGAGAGACCATAACTTAAGGGCACCTGGGTGACTCAGTCAGTTAAGCATCTGCCTTGGGCTTAGGTCATGATCCCAGGGTCCTGGGATGGAGCCCCCACATCAGGCTTCCTGCTCTGCGGGGAATCTACTTCTCCCTCTCTCACTGCCACTCCCCTTGCTTGTGCGCTCGCTCTCCCTCTCTCAAATAAATAAATAAATAAATAAATAAATAAAATCTTTTTAAAAAGGGAGAGAGAGTGAGAGACCATAACTTCATGTTGGTCTTTTGGATCCTTTGTTTTTGTTTGTTTGTTTGTTTGTTTGTTTGTTTACAGATAATATTTCTTCATTATATTTCTCTCCATTTGAATTTTTTATGAAAATAAAATTACATTGAACAGATCTATTCTTTCACTCAAGTAGTCACAAAAAGGAGACTCTCTAGTACTGTTCAAGTATCTACTGTGAACCCGCCATATGTCAAGGGATCTATTGGGGGCTGAGATACAGACTTGCTAAGACAGCTGCCATCTCTGCCTTTATGATATTTATAGTCTAGTTTTTCTATGTCTTTGCTTTTATGACATAAGAATATTATAAAACTTTAAGGAATTTAAAAGATATTATCCAATCTATAAATATTTATGGTGTTGTGCAAAAAAACCTGCTAATTACACACTTAAGTGTATGTTTTCTATTAGGAAACAAAAAGGTTAGAAATTCTCCTTTTTCTATAATATGAAAGTAAGATTTTTCATTATAAAAATCATTTTTTAAAAAGCTTCTCAGATTAGTTCACTGTTAGGGTCTTGACTCATTTATTAACAAATTTACTTTCTTTTTCTTTCCTTGAAAATATGTAACTCTAATTCTCTATCTCCTCCCTATACACACACACACACACACACACACCTTTTCTTTCCACACAACTGACATGTATTAAATGCCATTTTAACCAACTAATAACTTAAACACTATATAAATTTAAAAGATACAAATAATGTGTCCATAATTATTTTTTATTTATTTGAGAAAAAGAGAGAGAGAGAGAAATTGGGGTGGGGGGTTGAGAGCAGAGGAAGAGAGATAGGCAGACTGCACTGCGCACGAATCCTAAGTGAGGCTCCATCCCATGACCCTGAGATCACAACCTGAGGCAAAATCAAATAGGTGGCTTAACCAACTGAGCCAGCCAGGCTCCTCCATAATTTTTAACGTAGCAATCTCAATTCACAGAATTCATCATGAGGAAATAATCACAGAAATGGTCAAAATTTACATACAAAGATATTTAGCCCAGTAGGGGGAAAACAATCTAAATGTGCAACAATAGGGAATGGTAAAATAAGTGATGATGTACTAGACTATTATGCAATAATTAAAATAAAAGATTATTTAATAATATGATGATATATGACAGGTAATAAAAGCAGAATACAAAATGTATATAATCAACAATCATAACATGTATATGCTCATGTATCTCATTGGTTGAAGAAGAGGATTTAAAATTAGTACATTAGGGGCATCTGGGGGGTTCAGTTGGTTAAGTGTCTGCCTTCAATGCAGGTCATGATCCCAGACTCAGGATTAAGCCCCATGGTGGGCTCCCTGCTCAGCAGGACATCTGTTTCTCCCTCTCTGCTCCTCCTCCTTGTCCCCCTACCCCCACTGTGCTCCCTCTCTCTCACTCACTCTCTCTCTCTCAAATAACTAAATAAAGTCTCAAAAAAAAAGAAAATAGTACATCAAAATATTGAGCGTTTATTGGAGTTATGAATGATTTTATGATCTTTGTGATGATAGCAAATTTTTAAAGTTATTACATACGTAGTCAATTTTATATACAGAAAACCTCCATATTTTAAAATATAACACATAAAACCTCAGATTTACTCTACTGACGATTACTATAATGTATAATCATTCATATATAATCTCTTCCAACGGAGCAAATTTTACTAAAAGGATAAAAAACTTAGGTTATATTTGATTATTTAATCATCAGCAAAGAAAAGAAAGTGTGCGGGCAGCCCGGGTGGCTCAGCGGTTTAGCACCGCCTTCAGCCCAGGGTGTGATCCTGGAGACCCAGGATCGAGTCCCACGTCAGGCTCCCTGCATGGAGCCTGCTTTTCCCTCTGCCTATGTCTCTGCCTCTCTCTTTCTCTCTCTGTGTCTCTCATGAATAAATAAATAAAATCTTAAAAAAAAAAGAAAGAAAGAAAAAGAAAAGAAAGTGTGCTACATTGTATTAGCCTCAAATAAGTTACAAATCATTGAGGATTTATTTGGTCTATTTGTTTGTTTTTCTTATTCTAAAGCATTATGATCTGCAACTGAGAAGCAAAAGAACATCGTAAGTGATTCTTGCCAATGATTCTAAGATGTTTTGTGTCTACTTAGATACGTACCTCATCAACTCATAAAAGCTTCACCTATCACAACAGTCCTCACAGCAGATTTATTATGATCCCTAACTTTATTTTTTCTAATATTCAATAATTTGAAGAGCTCTGGATACACAGAACCTTTGAAGAATAGACTCCCATTATTGTATTGCTTGTAGAGTTCCCAGAATGAGCTCTGAGAAACTAAGATCTAGACTATAAATAAACTGGGAAAAAAAGTAAGCTGGACAATGATATTTTGAGAAGAGACTATCAGCAGCTCATCTGCTTGATACATGAGAGGCAGTAAAGCAACAGACTTATGTTCCAGCTTGGCTGCTCATAGACCTCTTCTGCTACATTATATGCAGCCTCATTTGTTAGGAGAATGTCCTCTGTCATTACTCTCTGCCTTCCACTATCTCTTGCTTATAGTCATCAATTTATTTTGTGATCAGTTTGTATCATCCATTCTTAGAATGTTAAGTGAAGTTCTGGGGAAATAAGTGAAAGTTAAAAATGAGAAAATATGGAGGAAAATGGGAATGCTCAGGCTACCAATGAGAAGGTTTAGGTCCGGATGGAGGCATAAAAATGCTCTTCACATGCTTAAAAGGCAGTCACATGGAATAAGGGTGTAAAGCACAGTTTTCATGGGCTACAAGGCAGCAATTAGGAGAGAAGGCTTTGGAAGATACATATTGGTTTAATGTTGGTGAATATGGGTTGGATCAGTTAAATCCAAGGGGAATTCAGACTTAAATTTGTGTGTGTGTATGATGTGTTGTTGGGATTTGGTGAGTCCATCGGGATCTATTGG
This sequence comes from Canis lupus dingo, assembly GCF_003254725.2. Taxonomy (NCBI): domain Eukaryota; kingdom Metazoa; phylum Chordata; class Mammalia; order Carnivora; family Canidae; genus Canis; species Canis lupus. The sequence goes on from NC_064276.1 coordinate 24,319,467, forward strand.
CATGAACTGTTTTCTAGGTAGGCTTTTTTATTTCAGGCTGAAAGAGAGGAGGCAAGGGATATATTAAGAGCCTACGGAGAAGTTTGCAAATCATTGAAAAGAACATGATGGTGCCTGCCCAAAAGTGTAGGCTACTCTCCTGGTCTGCCACCAGAGAAGGGAACTGAGGACAAAAAGGAGCAGCAGTTTTTATGAAAAGCTCCATTGGGAAGGAGGGGCTCAGGACATGGTTGCATAGCCCCTGCTCAGTGACAAAGTGAGTAATAAAATTGAAGAGGCATCTTCCTCTTACTGTGTAGAACTTACTTCAACTTGGTCATTCTGATTTGAGAATCACCCAGCTAGAACCTGTTTTAGTTCTGACATCAGTGCTATCAAAATGGACGAGGCCATAGGAAATCATGAGACACTGCCTAGACAGAGCAATGCTTCTCAAACTTAAATGTACATACAACTCACCTGAGGGTCTTATGAAAACACTGTTCTAGTTGAATGAGTCTGAAGTGAGGCCCAAGATTCCACATTTCAAATAAGCTCTCAGGTGATGCTGATGAGGCTGTTCCAGCAACCACTAAGTAGGACTCTGGTAGTGATTTTATGATGAGAATAAACTGACAAAGAGAAGCCAGAATGGGAGAAAGAGAACTCATAGATGCTGAAAAACAGGATCCAAAGCTGACATGGTGCTTTCTGAATACTCTGGAGCTACCTTCCACTATAATCCAGAAATATTGGAACTAGGGCAGTCAGTCTAAGCATTTTAGGAACATCTGCATGGGAAAGGACAGGAAGTCTGTGTTGTTGGTGTAAATATGGTTCCATGTGGTGTATACCCAAGAGAGCAAAGAAGACCCAAAGTTGACCAACAAAGGCCTGTGCTAACTTGGATGATAGTAAGTTGTTTCAGTGGTGGTGTTAAAATTGCAACTAAGAAATTCTTATCACAGGGCTTGTAGAAGTCTCCTTGAGATGATTGCCAAGGTTTGTTCTTATTCTACTGTTTTCTGATTCTACAACGGAATCACCAAGGCTATAAAGACTACTGGCAGTTTTTTCTTTGTCTTGAAGAGTGATTATGTTGACTGAAAGAAAAATGCTAAAGCGAGCTATGTTTAGCAGAGAGTGCTGCCTGTAGAATTTGATTCCAAAGCCATAGGCACCTCTAAACTCAACGTGAATCCCATGACCTTAGATTAGACTCCATCTAATTTTGACAGATAAATGCCATTAGGTGTAGGGGAAGATAACAGATAGATGGGTTTCACATATCAATTACCATTGCTAAGGAAGAAAGAAAGAGAGGGAGGGAAAAAAGAGAGAGAAAGAGAAGGAAAAAGAAACTTTATTAAAGAGTATGATGTACTGTAAGATGAGAAGAGCTAGGTAAAGTGAAAGAAACATGTTAATAATAAATCTGAACATTCTCCTCCCCAGAAGTGGAGCCAAAAATATTCTCTCTAACCCTCTGAGCCAAATATTAAAGACTTTAAAATCTTAGTTTCAGTCTCATTCAAAGCTGCTAAGGCTTTTAGATCAGATTCACAGAGGGAAAGACAAAAGGAGTAACCTTGTTCGTTTACAAATGAGACTTTTGTCTTGATAGATGAAAGCTTGACTGTCTCACAAACACTGAAAAAGAAAAGTAAGATTATCTGCTCAAATGAGAATAGTTTAAAAATTGATTTCAAATGAACAAAAGTTCCTGCATCCCCACCAGGAAGCACTTACTAGAGGCTGGAGATACATAGGGTAGATTTGGTTTACAGTCTGATAAAAGTTATAGACAGCCAGTAAAAAAAAAAAAATATATATATATATATATATATATATACATATATAATATTAACTACTGAAAAGAGAGCTGTAAATATAATCTTGAAACACAGATGAGAGAAGAATTTAATGCTCTTCCCTCTCCCTGCAGTGGGGCCTGGAGGGGACTTAACAGAATGGAGGACATTTGAGCTTGGGCCTCAGAAAAGGAACAGACTTTTCTGGGCAAAGTATAAAAGGCAGGGAGGAGTGGAGGTGACAAGGCAGGAACTGGGAAAGGTGGACTTGACCAGTGGGGTGTGCCAGGACGGTAGGGTCGGGGCTGGAGATGTCCATTTGGGACTTCCTTGGCATCCCCGCCAGTCACTCTCCTTCCCAGTTTCCTGTGCGCGCTTCCTGCTGACATCTTTAAGGACTTGCAGTTAAAGCCACGGACTTTATCTACCTCAGAGGTGTTCCTGCAATTCCAAGAATGGTATAAGTTGAGGACAACTACCACCCCCTCACACTCAGGCATGAGATTTCAGAATGCAGATATCAAGCCCAATTCTGACATCTGCTTATGGCAAGTCCTTGAAGGGTTTTTGTTTGTTTAATTTTACTATCCTGTGAGAAATTTGACATAAGTTGCTCTATCCAAACTTGTTTTGGAGTGAACATGATTTTGAAGAAGAAATTGGGAATATCTCTCAGAGCTATACTTTCTTCTGTCATATCCTAAGTCACAAAACCAGCTCCAGGTGGGTGATGTTTTCAGCAGAAGCAGAGAAATGGAGTTTAGCAACCTGGCAAAATCAGTTCCCAGTCCAACTAGACAAGGGTTTCTCCGTAACTCTAGGGGGAGGTAGCTAAGATGGGCTGGAAGAAAAAAATGAAATCTATTGAAAAATTCATTGATTGTTTCACACCTAGATATTTCATGGTCATTTATAATCAACGGGTAAGAAGAGCTAAATGGAGATCTCCTGACCTCTGCAAATCACAGAGGAACTGTGGCATCTGTTTCCTGTTACCAATCCACTTTTGCCCATCCCGTCTCCACATCCCTAGTTGAGGAAGATGCGAAAATCTGTTCTGTCTTTGGATTTAGAAAAAAAAAAATCATGATTCAGTTCAACAAGATTAAATTGACTTTCACACACACACACACACACACACACACACACACACGAGCCAAAAAAAAAAAAAAAACATTTCAAGGCTTCAACAGACTCAAAAAGAATCCACATTCTTCTTCCTTTCTTCCTTGTAAGCACTCCTTGTGACAACTGGAGAGTTTGCCAAAAAAGGCTTCCAGAACCCATATTTCATCTACCCCAAATGGAAGTAATACCCGAGAAGTAGTCTGCATCCTTCCCTGCTGAGAATCATTTGCTTGGTGTGTGCTCTGCATAAAAACTATGGAAGGCAACGTGCCACCTGCCTGAGCTAGCCAGCACGCTTCCACTCTGCTGCCCACACTCCTTGCTTGACAAACTGCCGATGGGAGAGGCCACATTGTCACTCAGAACTTAATGGGCTGTTCTCCCTGATGTATCCTTCACTGGCAACTTCAGTCTATGAGGCCCACTGTTATATTTTATTTACGTGATCCATTTGGACTCAGAAATTTTCCCAGATGTATCCTTAGGCTCACAATGTCTATATTGCCATATACTCGGCTCTGAACTCCGCATCAGGGTGCTGGGGTCAGGGTTCACCTTTGACACAAGTCAGAAAAGCTGAGATGTCTGCTTCCCTACATTTTTTGTGAGTGACCAAAGCGTATCACAGCAGCCCACAAAAAAATATACTGGTCTCGAGATAAGGAGGCTCAGTTCTAGGTCTATGCGTCCCAATACGGGCTTAGGGAGCATCGCTCTCTCAGACCCTGTCTGTAAAGTTGGGGAATGAACTCCTAGCACCATCTGACTCTAACACACTAATTTTATACTTCCGGTCAGGTGAACTAAGGAAATGGGGTTACATGTGACCCAAGTATTTCAAACATCCCATCTCCAAAACCTCACACTCTTTTTAAGCAATCCATTGCTGACTTCAAGTCCAATCACTGCTTTTGTTTTCACACACTCCTAAAATGGTATGTATGCCTTTCCCTCATATTTCCTGTCTGTATTTAGCTAGTTATGTTTTCATGGAGAAATTTCTTTATTTAAAATGATGAGAGGGCAGCCCGGGTGGCTCAGCGGTTTAGCGCCGCCCTCAGCCCAGGGTGTGACCCAAGAGACCCGGGATCGAGTCCCACGTCGGGCTCCCTGCATGCGGCCTGCTTCTCCCTCTGCCTGTGTCTCTGCCTCTCTTCTCTCATGAATAAATAAATAAATAAAATCTTTAAAAAAAATAAAATGATGAGAGCATTCCCCAATGGATAGCAAGTTGAGTAAGAAATGCTATACAAAATTGTTACCTTCCTAAAAACTAAGTTTCTGTTTAGTTTATGCAATATCGCATACAATAAGTATGGGCTTTGAAACCTGACCAAGGCAGGGCTAGAATTCCAGTTCTGCTGCCATGCTCTTAGAAAATACAGGATAAAAACCCTCACTTTCCCCACTGGGTTTTGGGAATAATAGCCCCCACACAGTGGGTTAGTTTAAAAATGAGAGGTAATGTAGACAACACGTGGAACATAATGCCTGCCACAAAGTACATGTTCTTACTGATGGAAAAACTATTAGGTGCAATTTAGGGAAATTGCAAGGTCAGGTTAAACATAGAGAAGATCTTGAGCAAAAACTAAATACAAACAATGAAAAAGAAACACACACACACACACATACACACAACCTCCTTCCTCCAACGCTAACACATAGATCTCAGGATCAGCAGGGACCTCAAAAAATCTGGAAAGATTGGCACTGCCTGGCACTGTACTCCATTGCCAATGGTGGAACCGATATGTTTTCAAATTCTCTTTGGAACAATAGGGAAATGGGTCCATATCTTCCATCCCAAATATTTATTCTGTGCAGAGAAGTTAAATATTGCCAGACTTATATGAAGAAAGTCATCGTCACTGACCAGGATTGAGATATCGGGTGTTTATAGTAGTTGGTGAGCAGCCGACTGAGAAAAAGGCCTTCTTCCCAATTCCTTTACAAATGCAAACCAAATTCTAAATCTTACTGTTGTCAAGTGGCATGGGCACAAATAAATACGCACAGCGTGGCTTCCTTGTGCCAACTGGCATGGAGATGCAATCATTTCACACAGCACGCCCTCCATCAGCCCAAGGGCACTGAGCAAAACACAGCAACCAGGAGCTGGGAAGGCGCAGGGAAGCCATGGGACAGATCGGAACTGAGTTACCTAGTTGAGTGCTCCCTTCAGCCTCACCTAGATGAGACAACAGCAAAGGCATTTGGTGGAAAATGCTCCGAGCAGAAAGCCCTTGAACTAGGGGTCCAATCACTGTGTCAGAGGTTTTCAATCCTTACTCTACCCTAAACCACCCAAGGGATGCAACACTGTCTCATAGAAACAGTGACGAGAGAAAAGAAGGAGAGGGAATCACCACCAACGGAGGGTATGTGTGGGGTCCGAGGTCTCCAGGTAATTCTGAAATTCCATTCTTCCCCATTCTTTGGAACAACAGATCCAGGGGCCAGTCTTGGTCTGTCCCTCCCTGACTGGAAGAACCTGGGCAAGGCATTTAAATTGCTCTAAAACTCAGTTTACTTAATTGTAGTTAGAAAAAGTATTCTCATATTATTTTGGAAATCAAATATGATATTAGACAGGCATACTTGCATTTCGTAAACTGTGAAATGCCTCATGTCCACAAATGAACAGGGCTGTCCCTCTTCTCTACCCAGCTGGGGACACACACACACACACACACACACACACACACACACGGTGGGAGTTGTTTTCTTCAGGCAGCCTGCTAGCAAGTCAACATAAGACACTGGCAGGTGAATGGGCCCATAACATCTCCTCACAAACACAGAGGGGCAACCAAACATGCTTCTGGATGATGACACTTGCAGCTGGAGCTTAATATTAGAAATACAGCCAATTTATATTTCATACCTGGCTTTCCCCTTCCCACCTTTCTTCCCTAGCTGTTTACATTTGCATAAGCAAAGTGTCACTCATAACTCCGTTCAATTAAATGAACATTGCCTGTGTAGCAGCTCTGTGCCAGGTCCCCTGCTGAAAGCTATAGGGGACAGAGAGAGAAAGAACAGAATCCTGTTTCTCAGCTTGTGCACATTCTAGTGGGGAGGGCAGGCATGAGAACAACCGCTAATGACAAAGGCATAGGCCAAGCATATACTAAATGAACTAGGAGAGCACTGAGGGAAGTGTTGTCTTTTTGCTGACCAGACAAAAGGAAAGAAATAAATTTCTTAAAAAGTCAAATATATTTTGCTCAAGTTGGGAACAGAAGTGCAGGACTGCATAGGTTTTCTGAGCCAGACCAGTGGCTTGACAGCTTCATAATATTGAGAGGAAGTTAGATGGGACACTGATTGCTCCTTCCTTTCCACTAGGTTCTTTTTTTAAAAATTCATTTTATTTGAATTCAATTAATTAACATATAGTTTCAGAGGTAGGGTTTCATGATTCATCAGTTGCATGTAACGCCCAGTGCTCATTCCATCACTTGCCCTCCTCAATGCCCATCACCCAGTTATCCCATCCTCCCCCGACTTCCCTTCCAGCCGCCGTCAGTTTGTTCTCTATAGTTAAGAGTCTTCCACTGGGTTCTGATCCAAAATTAATAAGTAAATACTCTGATATGAGCAAACAAGTCATACAGGGTTAAAGTCAGCATTGTGAGAGACTCATTGCCTTTATAAAGTTGTGTGTCACTAAATGATGAATCCAGAAAAAAAAAAAACCCAGTCAGATATGTTTTTTAACAGCTCTGAATCAAACCTATTATTGTTGTCCTTTTGTTTTATGCAAAGGGGACTGGTGTTTACTTTGTTTTGTATTCTTTTTTTTTTTTCCAGATGTGTTGGTGTTCCATCAAGAGAGCCTAATTCATTATGAATGTGGTAAAGCCAGATCTCCGTTACGTTCTTTCCCATGTTTGCCCAGAACAGCGAGCGTGCTGGCCTCCTGAGGTACAAAGAATATAAATTGGTCACTCTTGATGCAGACTCAGCATGAGGATGAGAGGCTGCAAGAAAAGTAGAGAACATAAGTAAGGTCCGATAACTTCACCTCCCTCCCCACTATCATTATTCGCTCCTGAGGTTTCTTCATGGCACATCAGATTTCGGCCCATTTTGACAGCCACTTACAGAGGTTGAGAAGCAATCGTGACTAGTTGCCAAAACTGCATGTTTGAAAATGTAATTATTTTATGGAGTTCCAAAAGCATGTTCAAGAGTGCAGAGTCAGTTTTAGGATTGGATTATCAGGGTTTTAGACAGAAGATAAATTAAATATGAAAACACACTAGATCTTGAGCCAGATCAAGATGGCATGTTAAAGCTAAGTGGCTTAAGCTCCTTTTTTCCCCATATCTTCTCCAGAGTTGATAGCAAAGATTACCGGAATACATTGATAATCTTTACAGAAACATATACAGGTGCATATCTCCTTGGCATATGTTCTATATTCCCTACTTAAAAACAAACAAACAAACAAACAACAACACAACCTTCCCAAATGAAGCTAAATTAAAACCAATAAAAGTCCTTCACTAAAATGAGGCCGATAGGTTCAGAAAGGCAGTTTGGTCCTGTTTCTATTTCTATGAGCATGGAAACAATTTAAACAATTGTACAAATATGAACGCTCAAATATTAATTCTCATGGGCCATCCATGTCCCCGATATTTTGGGGAATATATTTAGAAAATCCTCCCAGCTTTAATCAATGTTACAGCAAAGCTCAACAAGAGGAGAATAAGAAGGAGAAGAAGGAGAAAGGAGAAGAGGAGGAAGGGGAAAAGAAGGGGTAGGAGGGAGGCCATCATTGCTTGAGGTTTTTATACTTTCTTCATATGAGTAGAAACAGTAAAATGACTTCAATACTGTACAGCTTAACTCTTTAAACTTTCAAAAATAATTTCTCATCACAGAATAATTATATGGCATCTTTCTTTTTTAAGGATGATTTTGGGAAAAATGAACTCTGTAACAAGGAAAAAGTTGGTTTTAAGCAGTTCCACTGATTAGAGGTCATATATATACATATACATATGTCTTATTATATAAAGTTAATTCATTTTCTGATTAGGATATATTTATCTAGTTTAATACTCAAAAGATACAAAAGACCTTTTAGAAAGTCTCTATCCCTGACCCTCCAGCCAATAGTCCCCCCCCTCCACAGAGAAACCAATGTGTTAATGTGTTCCTCCAGAGACATTTTATTAATCTATTAGTAAAAAGCAGGTAGGTTGCATAACACTGTGCCTTTGCTTTGTCTGTTTAACACAATAGCTTAGAGGTTATTCCATATGGCAAATAAAAAGCTCTCTTGTGTTTCAGATATATAGGATTCCATTTTATGGATTAACTTTCATTTATTTAACCAAACATCATTTTATCCAATCTTTCGCCCTTAGAGATGATGCTGTGATGAATTATTTTATATATTCGTCTTTCACACATCTGAGTATATCTGGGATAAATTCCTAGAAATAGAATTGCTGTTTTATGATACGTGTCTTTGTAATTTTGACAGATATTTCCAAGTTGCCCTCAATAAAGATTAAACCAGTTTATGCTCATACCAGCATTATACTAGAGCCTGTTTCATCTGTAGCCCTGTCAGTAGAGTATGTTATACAATTTTCTCATCTTTGCAAAATCTAAAAAGTTTAAAGATGATATGTCAGGATTTCATTTTTAACTTGCCTTTATCTTTCTATGAGTGAGATTGAGTGTATTTCCAAATTTTTAAGAACCATCTGAGGGGCACCTGGGTGGCTCAGTTTGTTAGCATCTGCCTTCGGCTCAGGCCATGATCCCAGGGTCCCTGGGAATGAGCCCTGCCACACAGGCTGGGGGGGGGGGTGCGGGGGGGACCTGCTAAGCAGACAGCCTGCTTCTCCCTCTCTAAGCCTGCTGCTCCCCTGCTTGTGCTCTCTCTCGCTCTCTCTTTCTGTCAAATAAATAAATAAAATCTTTAAAAAAGAACCATTTGAATTTTCTTTGAAATTATATATTTTCTGTATTAGGAATAAAAACAGAAACTAATAAATTCAAGCTTTTTTAATATCTTCTTAAAAGTTGGTAAAACACATTAGTAGCAAATACTATTGATTTTTATAGAGGAATATGGATTCTGGTTTTTCTTGGAGTCTGAATTGAAGAAAATAATCTCTTTTCTCCGCAAATATTTTCTTTTTAAAGCCTGTATTGTTGCAAGCACTCTGTTAACATGAATGGGTGTCTAGATTATGCCAAGAAGTATTCAAGGTACAAAATATTTTTAAAAACCTCAAAACACAATAAAAGAGAAAAGGAAAATTTAAAAATGAGGATAAGTAATGGGCAAAACAACTATAATTTATATTTCTAAGCTTTAGAAACCTAAAGTCATGAATTGCAATTTTTCACAGGATTTTAAGTTTGGGCAAAAGCTTAAAGGTAGATTGATAGATTGGCCTCTGGTTTGGTAGATAAGATTAGATAGACAAGATTAGACAGACGGGCTAATGCCCCCTTTAATGTGCATTCTGTAGTGTTTTGTTTCCCATGATCACCCTTTTCTCTGACACGGCTGTAATGCCAAGTTTACAGAATTTTCTACAGCTGCTATAATGGCTGCTATTTTTTTTTAATTTATTTTTTATTGGTGTTCAATTTACTAACATACAGAATAACCCCCAGTGCCCGTCACCCATTCACTCCCACCCCCCGCCCTCCTCCCCTTCCACCACCCCTAGTTCGTTTCCCAGAGTTAGCAGTCTTTACGTTCTGTCTCCCTTTCTGATATTTCCCACACATTTCTTCCCCCTTCCCTTATATTCCCTTTCACTATTATTTATATTCCCCAAATGAATGAGAACATATAATGTTTGTCCTTCTCCGACTGGCTTACTTCACTCAGCATAATACCCTCACACAGGCAACAGCCTTTTTGAACTCGGCCATAGTAACTTCTTGCAAGATACATCCACGAAGGCAAAAGAAACAAAAGCAAAAATGAACTATTGGGACTTCATCAAGATAAGAAGCTTTTGCACAGCAAAGGATACAGTCAACAAAACTCAAAGACAACCTACAGAATGGGAGAAGATATTTGCAAATGACATATCAGATAAAGGGCTAGTTTCCAAGATCTATAAAGAACTTATTAAACTCAACACCAAAGAAACAAACAATCCAATCATGAAATGGGCAAAAGACATGGCTGCTATTTTTTTAACTTTTTTTTTTTTTTAGATTTTATTTATTTATTCATGAGAGACACAGAGAGAGAGGCAGAGACACAGGCAGAGGGAAAAGCAGGCTTCATGCAGGGAGCCCAATGCGGGACTCGATCCCGGGTCTCCAGGATCACGCCCTGGGCTGAAGGCAGGTGCTAAACCACTGAGCCACCCAGGGATCCCAATGGCTGCTATTTTTAAAGCAAATTAAAACATTATTCACTAAGAATAAGTAAATTTTTAATGTCTTTAAAACATGACCCAGGACATGGTTGGAGTTCTCAACTGTCATCACCAATATCAATCTTTTTCAAATAACCAGTGTATGATTTATTTGCATCAGTGGTTAATTCCCCAAGAAATTGATTATCTAATGCCAAAATGAACAGTAAATATTTCTCAACACTTTCTGTTCTTCAAGATCGAATCACATTCCTTAACTATAATTTCTAAAATTGGTCATAGTTAAAATAAAAAAAATTTAAATGCTCTATTCCAATTTTCTCTCACTTTCCAAGAGCATCTCTAAGGAAAGTTTCAGGTGGATAGAACTTCGTAGTCCTCCTCTCTCAGAAATGGACTACCTGTAATCGTTCTAAATATGAATTAAGCACGAATAAAAATTAGTCATGATTAGAGTAAGTTTAGTATATATATGTATATGTATACATAAAAAACATTATTTTTAAAATGCAAAGTAAAAACATGACCATTGTTGAAAACGTTTTTAAAAAAAGAGTGTAAATATGGGTAGTATTGCTACTATCCAGATAAAAGTACTAGTGCTAGAATACCCTGAGAAGAACTTTAATCATTTACTTTTTTACTAAAAGAATAAGTTGGAAAAAAAAAAAAGAATAAGTTGGTGCTATCCTATCCCCACTGTACAGATAAGAAGTCCACAGAGAGGATTAGCAATTTACCCAAGGTCACACAGCTAGTAAGTATAGGAGTTACGTGTATATGTTGATACAGAGTTTGTGATATAAAAATAACATATCTTATACTTTGTACTTAACATTAGGTAATGAGTATTTGTTCTAATTGGTAAATATTTGAGGGAAATATAATTTTGACGAATAACTATCCTTTATTATATGGGTTACTTATAGTTTCTTTGTTATCATAATACTACACTATACCATATACTATAGTGAAAATGTTTATATATAAGTAAGTTTAATTCATATCCCTGAATATTTTTCTAGGACAATTTCATAGGTGTGAAATTATAAGGTCAAAATATTTTAGTATGTAAAATTATTTGCAAAGTGTAGCAATTTATAGTCTCAGAAGCGCAGTACACAAAAATGTCTACTTAACTGTATCCTCACCAACACTGGATCAACATAAAAACATCTTTGTCCATTTGGACAAAAGGAAAATACTAACAGGGTTTTTTCTTATTTTGAACTTCTAATAGGAATATCTTTTATTTCATTGAAATTTATGTGAGACAATTGCAAACTCACATGTAATTGTGAGAAGTAATACAGAGGTCCCATGTGCGCTTTACTCAATTTCCCCCAATGGTAACATTTTCAAAACTATTATATTATATTATATTATGATATATATTAGATATAACATGTATTAAATATTAGATATATTATATATGACACAATATCACAACCAGAACGTTCATACTTTTATAACACACCTCCCAAGTTCAACTTGTTTGTGTTTATATTTAGTTCTATTAATTTTATCACACATAGATGTTCACGTGTCCACCACCACAATCTGCATGTTCCGTTGTTATATCCCTACAAGAATCTCTTATGTTGCCTTTTTTTTAAAGATTTGATTTTTAAGTAATCTGTACACCCAACATGGGGCTCAAACTCACAACCCCAAGATCAAGAACCACATGCTCCACTGACTGAGCCAGCCAGGCAGTCTTATGCTGCCTTTTTACAACACTCACTTCCTTTCTGCCCACGCCACCACAACTTCTGTAATTCCTGGAAATTGCTAATTTGTTCTCCACCTCGAAAATGTTGTCATTAAAAAAAATAGTTCTATAAAAAGATTCCTATGGTATGTAACCTTTGGGGACTGGCTTTTTTCCCACTCACGATAATTCCTTGGAGATTCACCCAGAATGTTACAGGTAGCAATAGTTTTTTCCTTTTTATTGTTGAGTAGTGTTTCGTGGCATGAATGTGCCACAGTTTGTTAAATCATTCACCCTTTAAAGGACATCTGAGCCGTTTGGGGTCTTTGGACATTACTGGTTAAGCTGCTATAAAAAATCATGTACAGTTTTTTATATGAACATAGTTTTCATTTTTCTGGAATGGTTCTCAAGAGTACAATTGCGAGGTGTGTGGTAATTCAATGTTTAGTTTTATAAGAAACTGCCAAGTTGTTTTTACAGAGTAGCTGTATAAGTTTTTTTTTTTTGTTTTGTTTTTTTTTTTTTGTTTGTTTTTGTTTTTTTTTGCTGTATAAGTTTTTATCTCCACCAGCAATATATGAATGATGCAGTTTTTCCACATCTTTGCCAGCATTTGGCTTTGTCCTTACTTTTTCTTTTGGCCATCTTAGTGGCCTCTTTTTTTGGACATTGAATGCAGAGCTAAGAACCAGAGACTGAGGTTTTCATGCCACTAATTCGCTGTGTGATCTTGAGTAAGTCATTTCCTCCCTGAGACATGGTTTCCCTGTATATAAACCAGAAAATTCCCAGTAGCCCTTTCAATTATAATTTTATATGAGTCTAAGATAAGAACAGACTTCTGTGGCTAATTACAAAGGTTTAGAACCTAGGAAGAGTCTGTAAGTGACTTATCTCCCTTCCAAAAGAAAAAGAATTAAGTTACTTCCTGAGTAGGAAATTCCCTTCCTGGAGAACCAAGTAACATGTGAGGTCCAGGATATATTACTTGCCTCCAAAATAACCCACTGCACACGGCAAGTTGATTGACTTCATCTAATATGAACTCTAAGGGAATCTGTCTTACCTGGCAGGAGAAATCACCTAATCTCCACAATGACTTCATCCTATAGTTATTTATAAAGACTTTTTCTCTAAGGAATGTGAAATGCTACATAGATGTTTTTAATTAGGCTTCAGAAAAGCCTTATGGTATAAAAAAGGGGACACCAGAGACTTAAAGAAAGCCAAACTTCTGCCTCTGTAAAAATGGGCTTGGGAGTTCAATGAAAGCAGATTCCACATTACACCCGCAATGGTTTGTGCTACTGTTGGGGCTGAGACTCTCAGGCAGTAAAAATGAGTTTCCTGCATCACTTGGCTCCTCAACTTCAAATGTCAATTGGAAATTATGTGCCAATAAATTTTTGTATTGAATTGCTGATCATCATCCCAGGCCATGAACCAAAGAGGTACAAAAGCAAATGATAGGGAAAAAAATAACAAAAACAGAATGTTGAAGAAACTCCAGTGGCTAATCTTATGTAGTCTTAGATAGGTTCCTCCCTTAAGATCACATGGGGTATGGGTGACAGGCACAGATTCCCAGGATCCACTGCTAGCTATTTCAAGCATAATCTTACAGGGCTCATATTTTTAACAAGCTCCCCAGGTGGTTGATTCTATTTCTTATTTATTTTAAGAGAGAGAGACAGAGAGAGCGCATGATCTGGGAGGGGGCCAGCAAAGGGAAAGGGGCAGGCAAACTCCACCCTGAGTGCAGAGCCCACGCAGAACTCAATCCCATGACCAAGATCATGACCTGAGCCAAAATCAAGAGTCGATGCCCAACTGACTGAGCCACCCAGGTGCTGCCCTCCCCCCTGGTGGTTGATTCTTACAAGCAACCCAGCATCAGCCCATAGCCTGGCATTTAGGAACTACTGATACAGGACAATGCTTTCATTTATTGATAATCAGGGCTAGAAAGAATTTTCTCCAGTAACTCCAGGTCATACATCCAATAACTAAACAAAGGCTGAATTAGCACTCTTGCTATTCTTCTTGTGCACTTAACCTTTTGTGACTCATGGCCTCTAACAACAACCAACAAAAATCCACTTAAAAAAGATATATAAGGCCTAGGCTGGTTCCAAACTTCATCCCTCATCTACCCCACAGTTGAGGTTACAGCTATGTTTCATACCTATAGCCTCATTTCCAATCCTTATTTTCCCCCCAAATTTTGTCTCATGACACAATTTATTCCACTGGTTCCAGCCCCCATTCAGAGTTCAGAAATATCAAGTCCTAGAAGTCCATTCCTTCATCTCACTCCCCAGTTCCCAAGTCATGGCCACTCTTTCTACCATTGCCCCACAATAGGGATCTTTTTCTGCTAATCTGCCTCATACTCCAAAGGCCTCTGTTCATTTGCTGGCCCTAATTTGCTTTTTCAGTTTCCCTTTCATAGAAGAAAGCCTTATTCCTAAACCTCAAGCCAACGACTAGGCTCCATTTATTACTCTGATGACAACTCTCCAGATGTTTGGGACTGCACCGTTTCCAGGCATCCATCCCTATGTTTAGCCCAACTATTGGGATACAACTCTACTTCATCTCATGTATCACTCCTGACTTCCCATACAACTTCTTAACTAATTGAAAATCTCATTAGCATTGCTTGTTCACCAGGTTGAGCCCCTATTTGCATTCAAAGGTGGATAACTTTTCCAACCCCTTACACCACATCGGTTAACAAGTCTAGCACCAGGATGTTTCAGACTACTCACTCCTGCCACATCTTGCTGAAAGTAAGTACCTTGTCTAGCTAATCTTGGGCTCTGACAGATATCACGCTACCTCCCACACTGAGCTGTAATTGCCTCTATCCCCTACCAGACATAGCACAATGAAGGCAGGAGGCCGTGTCTATTATATTTACTATAATATCTCTAGAGATAAGGCAATGAAATCGAAACTGGGAGACTCAAGAGAGAGCAAAAATTTTTGCAATAAATGATGGATGTTAGCCTAGAAAAATTCTTTGAACATTTGCAGCAGGGTCAGTGGCAATATGGGCATGCCTGAGGGTTCTCTCATGTCAGTGGGAGTCGCAGGTCTGAGTTCATCAGTGAGTAGAAACCTCAAATGCCAGGAGTCCAGCCCCAGCGGCAGCACCCATTCCTTTTATTCTTTTGGTAAATCACTAAACTGTTCTATTTCAGCTTCTGTGCTACAAAAGAACACAACTCATAGATCTCTCAGGGGAGCAATGAGAACAAATTAGCTAATATTTACCAAATCATCTGAAAACGAACTGAACTAAGTAGCTTTACACATACCATCTCTCCTGGGATTCTAGATTACATTTACTACATGGTACACAGAGTTCCAATCCCAATCAGGAAGGAAGAGGACGGTGTGCCTTACTAGGAAAACCAGTAGCAGTTGAGAAGCCAAGCATGGAATACAAATTCTCACTTAGATTTTTATTTTAACCAGATGTACATATTTTACTTACTAAACCACAGCATAACAACTTTGCTTATCTGGAGGGGTGGGGGGAATGATTCTGATTAAATGAAAAACACTGCCAGAAAGTCCAAATGCATTAAACATTCCACCTTGGTCAAAGCACTTCCATTTTTCTTCTCTGGTAAGTAAATATCTGTAAAATGTTGTTGCCAGGAAGGCAACATGATATGAAATAAGACAACTAAACATTCCTAATTCTATTGTGAGGTAGCAGGCATACGGACACCCTCTTTTAAGCAGAGTGAATGCTGAGCAGCTGGGAGATATATTTCACAATCCTGGAAAATTGATATTTAAATGTGCAAATATTTCTAGAGCATTTTGCACTTGAAAAATCTCCTCTTAATTCAATTCTGGTTCATTAGTTCTCACTAAAACTCTCAGGTGGTAAGCATCATCATCGCCATTTTACAGTAAAGGAAATTAAGGTTTGGAGGTATATTCATTTCCTACAGTTGCCTTAATGAAGTACCACAAACTGGGTAGTTTAAAACAACAGAAATTTAGTCTCTTCTAATTCTACAAGCCAGAAGTCTGAAATTAAGGCACTGGCATAGCTGGTTCCTTCTGGATGCTCTGAAGGAGAATCTGCTCAGTGCTTTTCTCCTAGCTTCTGGTGGGTGCTGGCAATCCTAGCTGTTCCTTAGTTTGTAGGCACATCTGCCTTTGCCTTCACATAGTGTTTTCCTCTGTGTGTCCTCCCCTCTGCTGAAAAAGACACCAGACATTGGATTTAGAGCCCATTCAAATCTAATATGACTTCATTTTAATAAATCTACAAAGACAGTATTTCTAAGTAAAGCCACAGTCTCAGGTTCTGGATGGACGTGAATTTTGGAGAGACACTACTCAACCCACTATAAAAGGGTTAAATGATTTCAAAAAATCACATGCTAATAGTCTGGGGAGCTGAGACCCAAACAAAGATCTAAATCCGTATCTAATTCCCTAAAAGCCCAGGGCATACATGTATCTCATTTTTCCCTCAGTTTCCAAGCACCACTGCCTCTTTGTTTTAAGATGTTGCTAACCAAGATCTAATTTGAATAATAGTTTATTTTTCTCTCCTTTCTTCACTCTCTCACTCTCTATGCACATAAACGTGCACATATATGTATATATATATGCACACACACACCTGGCTCCAAAAGTAGAAGCCAAACTCTTAGAGAGGAAGGCTCACATTTTACTATCTCTCTCTTTTCTAAGATTTTATTTATTTATTCATAGAGACACACAGAGAGAGAGAGGCAGGCAGAGGGAGAAGCAGGCTCCATGCAGGGAGCCCAATGTGGGACTCGATCCCGGGTCTCTGGGATCAGGCCCAGGGCTGAAGGCGGTGCTAAACCACTGAGCCATCCGGGCTGCCCTCACATCTTACTATCTCTTTAGGGTATATGTAGCACTATACTTTCTACCATAAAGGTGTGCAATCATTGATAAATGAATAAATTAATTTACATATATTTAAGAATGAAATAATTATGAGTTTAAAAACTGATTTCAAACATAAGCTCATCATTAATAAGAAATGAGAATTGTTTTTTAAAATACCATGACCTAGTACTACAATCACAAAATAACTGGAAAACATTCTAACAATTTTAAAAATTCAAGCTATACCATGGGTTTGGGTGCTATCATAATCACTCAGCCTCTGTTTCAGTGATTACAATGTTTGAAATTTTTTTCAAGTACCTCCATACTCATCACTCTTCTTCCTGTAGGCCAAGCCTGATAGTGTTTAAGAATATCACTGCCAAATCATTAAAATCACCACAACTGTGATGCTAAAATTGATGATTTATACACACACAAACACACACACACACACACACACACACACACACACACATAGATCTCATAAAGCATTACTGCTTACTTAAGTGCAACCTAGTAAAGCCCTGTTGATCTTGCAATGTCACTTTATAATCTTTAGTAACGTGGGATTCAATCCCCTAGGTATACCAGGACCTAACAGTGCTTGACCTTAATCAATGTTTATAATGGCTGTGGCTTGGCCTGAGGCCAGCAACAAAAGAGAACAATCAGTCATTTGATATCTTTTAAGCCAATAAGTTGATTCTTTAAAATCTTTGATGTACCTATCTCTTTCTGTTGAATTTTTCTATAGGGAGAGGGGGATTTATTGAAGGCAGAGGGTTATAATCTTAGTGCTACAGAGATGGTTTTAGTGATGAACTTTATAAAGAAATGTGGGTAAGAGGTAGACCTGATTCTCTTTTTATTGATGGAATCATTCATTCTTATGATAAGACTTTAAAGATTATCTGGTCATCAACCGTTAATTGAAGATATCTGTATCAAAGTACACTGCACGTTTTATCCTTATCTCAGAGGTGGCAAACAGGTTTCTCTCTCTCTTGACAAATCTGACCAAATGATGCTAACTAGAGCAATGCATTGAAGATGATTCTGAGGCTGAGCCTGGGATCCGGTGGATAGATGGCAAACATATACTTCCAATAAATATTTATGGAATCTAAATTCATGATACACTCAAGATCTTTCTCCTCGAGTACAATTACATACAGGAAACTTTATAAAATACTGTACATGACTAGGAAAACATGATATCAATGTTTAGTAGACTAAACCCTCCTAGATTGTCAGTTCTGAATACTTGGATATTTTGATCCATAGCTGCCTTACCCTATATTGTAGCCACTAGTCACTGTGTCCACTTAAATTTAAAATAGTTGAATTTAAATAAAATCTGAAATTCACTTCCTCAGTCTCACTGCAAGTTTGACATTTCAGGTGGTCAACTGCCACACGTGGCCAGTGGCAAATGTGTTGAACAGCATAGACAGGGAACACTTACACCATTGCAGAAAGTTCTATTGGACAGCATTGCAAAATTTTCAACAACCAATATAAGACATCATCATTTCATGATGTTAACATCTGCACAAGTTCACTCTTCACAAATGAGTTCAGAAATCTCTTCAAGGGTGACATTTCTTCTTTCCTTCATGAATAAAGGATATGATAGTGGTTGGTCTCCTGCAAATGAGTGTGGGTGCCTGTGGGTGTGTCAGAGCTGGTATGAGGAAGGGTGAAGAGCAATAGCTATTGGCTGCTCCACCTCCTGGATCCCTCTCTGACATGAGGTGACTAAGCCATGCTGGCCAGCAGAGGTGACTCCAGGGGACTCTTCCCCAATGACTCCAGTGTCCAGGAGAAGAATAAAGATGTTATCAAAGGGGCCTGTTATAAAATTCTGTAGTTGTATAACTTTAAGCTGAAAGCACAAGTGAAAACTGGGATACATTCTAGATGGGCAGGTTGTTAGGAAAGGCAGACAAGGGCAATGGCAACAATGAGGAGGTGGGAGGAAACCAAAGACCCTCTGGGTTGCACAGAATTGCCTGGCAAACCACCTTTGACCTGATTATCAAAGTCTGTCAGCCCAACCCCATTGTGGATGACTGAGAACACAGCTGATAAATGGATGTTTCCTTTATTCTGCTTTTTATAACATCTCTCTCCTGCTCCTGTTCCTTTGGAAAAGGCAATGGAAATCTTGTTAAATGCTGACGATGCTTTTGGCTGGTTTTGTAATGACACTTCAGTGGTGCCAAGTTCCTATTGCCCTCTCCTTAAGACTCCCATAATAGCCGTGTGCTGCACCTCTCCTTTGGAAACCAATGCATAGGCTGCCTGGTCTTTCTCTTAACCCTTTCACTCATCTCTCCTCTCAGCTTAAATAAAACCAGAGGACAGGGACTGCGTCATAGTGGCCTTTGTGGCCCCTGACAGGTCTTAGCATAGTGCCTCTAACAATTAGAGGCAATATGGCACTGACATTGCATTGTGGTCTCCAGAGTCAGTTTGTTTAGGTTTAAGTTCTACTTCTGTTACTTGCTAATTGTGCCTTTCAGAGAGAGATTTCCCTGCTCTAAGCCTCATTTTACCCCTCTGTAAAAATAAAATAAAAAAAGGGTAATGTCCATGATAGCCAAAGTATGGAAAGAACCCAAATGTCCACCAACAGATGAATAGATAAAAAAAGATGTGATATATATACACAATGGAATATTACTCAGCCATCAAAAAGAATGAAATCTTGCCGTTTGCAATGATGTGGATGGAACTAGAGGGTATTATGCTAAGTGAAATAAATCAGTCAGGGAAAGACAAATACCATATGATTTCACTCCTACGTGGAATTTAAGAAACAAAACAGGTGAACATAGGGGAAGGGAAGGAAAATAAAAATAAAAACAAAGAGGGAGGCAAACCAGAAGAGACTCTTAATTCTAGGGAACAAATTGAGGGTTGCTGGAGGGGTGGGGGGGATGAGATAACTGGGTGATGGACATTAAGGAAGCCACGTGATATAATGAGCACTGGATGTTATATGCAACTGATGAGTCACTACAGTCT
Source organism: Canis lupus dingo (assembly GCF_003254725.2). Classification (NCBI taxonomy): domain Eukaryota; kingdom Metazoa; phylum Chordata; class Mammalia; order Carnivora; family Canidae; genus Canis; species Canis lupus. The sequence goes on from NC_064276.1 coordinate 24,339,404, forward strand.
ACCCTTGAAACTAATAATACAGTGAATGTTAACTAAATTGAAATTATTTTTTTTTTACAAAAGGTAACAGTGTCCTCAGGAAGTTAAAGTTTAAAACTTATAATAAAAGTAAAACTTAGCACAATGCCCAACACCTAGTAAATACTTATAATGATCATTGTCGGGCATTAAATAAATACCGTGTAAACGCAACTGCTGAAATTTGCTCTGTGCCTGATACTAGAGCTTTCAGGACTAAGACAGACCTTAAACATCTTCTTGCTCAACCTCCGCACTTCACAGACAAGGAAACTGAGATGTACACAGGGAACAGCGCTTGCCCACGTTCACAGACCGTCGGTAGCAGAACAGAAGCTCCTCACTGGCAGAGTTTCCGTTCCATCCACTGCCTCTCTGAGAGCCTTTGGATGTTCAGAGCACACCACAGGCATTGCATGGTGGAAAATGTCAGGCAAAGGATTCTCTTTATTGTACAAACAACTCAAAATGTAAGACCTACAAACAGCCATGGTCATGCCCTTGTCACAGTGTCAGTGAATTCATCTTTCTAAATGACAGACAATGACTACATCACCCAAGGAAGACTAGCATTAAGGGGGGACTTCAGGTGTCACACAAAATATTAAGGATGGAGTTAGTTTTCAAGCCAGAGGACCTAACATTGAGTGTTGTTACATCAACACAATTCAACATATGTTTCTGAGCACTTAACTTTTTGTTTGCTTATTTGTTTACTAGATGTGGCATATTTGCACTGGCAATTACAGTATTTATATTATGTGTGTGTATTTATATATACCTACACATACAAATATATAAAATTTAAAATTTATAAAATTCTCTGTCTATTCTCTCTCTCTCTCTCTCTCTCTCGCTCTCTCTCTCTCTCTCTCTCTCTATATATATATATATATTCTCTGTTGCAATGGAAAGATGCAAACTCAGCTTCTAACAGTTGCTTCTGAAAGTATTTCTGTGAGTCAGAACCATGAGGATTCCATGGGGGAAAGAAAAATAGGCATTGGGACTAGCATTTTAAAAGCTTCTACCTTGTGAAAAGCAGAGTGCTAATATAGCACAAATTATTGAGTTCCATTCTCCTCTCTGCTTTATCTCACTCCCCCATACAGTAGGCACTTAAGCAGGCATATTACAGCTCTTTCCCACTTGAACCACACCTTCATGACTTCCTAAGTCCAGAGAACCCTGGAAATGAATATTGGCTACAATGAATACTTAGGAGGGAATAAGATATTGAGAAAAAATAAGGCAGGTATTTGCCAAGCATTCTAGTAGCAGTTTCAGAGAGTGCCTTTCAAATGCTATTTATTTATTCATTGAATATTTTATTTATTTAACAGAGCTTCTATAGTGCATAAGCCTCAGGAATTAAACTTGTCTTTGGTATCAGAGTCTACAACTGAAATCTCCAAAGTGTTTTAAGTAGTTATGTGTGTGTGTGTGTGTGTGTGTTTCCGCTTTACTTGAGATGGAAGATCATAAGAAAACAGAGCTAGAGGGGATCTTTTGGATCACAAACTGTCTTTGAAAATTGTCCTAAGCAATGAAAATCTTGATGTAAATTTAAAAGGAATCCTAACATACATAAAAAGAAAAAGCAATAGATGGAGTCCTTGGGCATATATATCTCCAATGTTTGTTGGGAAATATTTAAATGTTGTTAGAAACCCTGACACATCTGTTCTGAATCTTAAATTTCAAGGGATACAGTTTGAAAACCAACAATATAGTTTAATTTGAAAAGGAGCCTGAGACCCAGAAAGAGAAGAAATTTGCAAAGAAGGAGAAGAACTGAGTCTCTAAAGGAGTGGCTTGATGCTGGCTCAGTATTTTTTCTATTATAACAAGCTGGCTGGCTTTTACATTTTTGCAAGTGGGCATTAAACGCCACAACATCTAAAAATCACAAGCCCTTCCCAGCTTGTGTACATATTATGGAAGAGTGACTTAGCGTCTGTATCCAATGGCTCTTATCCAAATACCATAGTGTCAACCAACATAAAAGGTCAATTTACAACTATTAGTAAATTTTTTTTTTATTTATTTATGATAGTCACAGAGAGAGAAAGGGAGAGAGGCAGAGACACAGGCAGAGGGAGAAGCAGGCTCCATGCACCGGGAGCCTGATGTGGGACTCGATCCCGGGTCTCCAGGATCGCGCCCTGGGCCAAAGGCAGGCGCCAAACCGCTGCGCCACCCAGGGATCCCAGTAAATTATTGGATATAACATTTCTGCCATCCCTTTTAGACATGGCTTTACCATTAAGCAAATTATTAACATAGATATATTACTAGGTCACTTGATCTAATTGGAAAAAGTTTTTCTATTGATTTTTTCTTACACTGATGGTGATGTTACTATTAAACACTAATAAATTGTATGAACATCTAAGAGAAGGAGGCTATAATTGAGCACCTAATGACTTTGGGGGGAAGGAGGAGAAGATTTCACTAGAATGTGACCTGTAGCTTCATGCATTCTACAAATGCATGCAAATGTCAACTTGTTTCAAAATTACTGCCATTATATCCTAATAGCAAAGCACCTGCTGGGAAATACCTAGAGGAAATAATAAACAATAATAGCTCTTAGCAACTGAATAATACATTTTATCCATGAATTTAAAAGTTCTTTAGAAGCATTAACTAATTAAGTTTCACCACATGCCCACAAGGTGCATATTAGTTGTGTTTTGTAGATGTGCTCATTTAATATGACTTACAGCTCATATTCGTGGGAGTACTGGATAAGAAAGAATCCCACCAAAATAAAATGTTTCCAGATCCTGGAATGCACTGGGCAATGCAATGATAACATGGCAGTGCCCCAACTTATACCCAGGAGGTATTTAAGAATTAATGCACATCCAAAACATCTCATTTAATACAGAGAAACTTCAGAACCAGAGAAAACTGAATCCATGAAATGCAGAAATCAACATCTAGCTGTAAATGCAATTGAAATATTAGAAGCCAAAAGCTTGCTGGGAGAAGGGCTTTCATAGGTGCATTTTATATATCACATTTAAGTAAAGATGGTCTCTAATAGAAAGAGATAATTCAGAACCATTAAACCACAAGATGTGAGAAAAGGAAAGCTCCTAAGACATTGTCCAATGTATGTCCTTAGTTTTTCAAGAAGCCTACCCACCTGATTCACACAGTCAGGTCAACCTTGCATAGAAGAAGTTAAAATGTGAATAAGTCCATAAAACTCCTAGAAGAAAACATAAGCAGTAATTTCTCTGACACGGGTCATAGAAGCATTTTTCTAGATATGTTTCCCCAGGCAAGGGACACAAAACCAAATCAGACTACTGGGACTACACCAAAAATAAAAAGCTTTTGTACATCGAAGGAAACTATCAACAAAACAAAAAGACAACCTACTAAATGGAAGACGACATTTGCAAATAATATATCTGATAACGGATTAACATCCAAAATACATAAAGAACTTATACAACTCAAAACCCCCAAAACCCCACAAACAATCCAATTTTAAAAAATGGGTAAAGGACCTAAATAGACATTTTCTTCCAAGAAGACATACAGATAGTCAACAGACACATGAAAAGATGCTTAATATCATTAATCATCCGAGAAATCCAAATCAAAACCACAATTAGATATCACCTTAAACCTGTCAGAATGACCAAAATCAAAAACACAGGAAACCACATATGTTGGTGAGGATGCAGAAAAAATGGCCCTTGTGCACTGTTGGTGGGAATGCAAATTGGTGCAGCCACTGTGGAAAACAGCTTAAAGTTCCTTAAAAAGTTAAAAATAGAATAAATAAGATGTGTGTGTGTGTGTGTGTGTCTGAATATTACCCAGCCATAAAAAAAATAAAAATAAAAACCTTGCCATTTGCTACAACATGAGTGGACCTACAGGGTATAAAGTTAAGTGACGTAAGTCAGTCAGAGAAAGACCAATACTATATGATTTCACTCATATGTGGAATTTAAGCAACTAAACAGAGAAAAAGGAGGCAAGAAAAAAAAAACAGACTTTTAAATACAAACTAGTGGCTGCCAGAGAAGAGGTGAGTAAGGGGATGGGTGAAATAGCCAAAAGGGATTAAGAGTATACCTATATGGAGACTCTTAACTCTGGGAAACGAACAAGGGGTGATAGAAAGGCAGGTGGGTGGGGGATGGGGGTGACTGGGTGACGGGCACTGAGGGGGGCACTTGATGGGATGAGCACTGGGTGTTATTCTATATGTTGGCAAATTGAACACCAATTTTAAAAAAAAAGAGTATACCTATCTTGATGAGCACGGAGTACAGAATTGTTGAATCACTATGATGCACACGTGAAACCAATATAACACTATATGTTAATAAAAATTAATCAACTCAGATTGAGATAAATAAAAGTAAGTAAATAAATAAATACAGTAGAAAATGCAAAGATATTCATGGTCTCATGTAAAGTAAAAACAACAAATATTCTCTCTAGAAGAAGTGAATAAGTAAATCAAAATTTTGGTTGGAAAAGTTCATTTCTCCACGAATATGTTCTAAATTAGTGGTTGGCAAACTATGGCCTACGTTATCTTACGGGCTGAGAGTTAAACATGGCTTTTACATTTTTAAATAGCTGAAAGATGATAAAGAGAATAATGTCTTTTGATAAGTTAAAATTGTATGAAAATCAAATTTCAGTGTCTATAAATACAGTTTTATTGGAATACAACTGTACTCATTTGTTTGGTCATCATCTATGCAGCTTTCATGCTATGATGGAATTCACCAAACCTCAAATATTCATTCTCCAGTCCTTTACAGAAAATTTGCTGATTTCTTTGCTAGGCATATTTTAGAGATATGTTTTATATTTATGTGTGTCTGCAAATATATTGATTTCCATTTATAAGTTAGAGATATTCCAAATTTGGTTTATGTCCTTCTGTATTTGCTTGCATATCCATGAGCTCATCAGACTGTTACATGGAAAATTCTTCCCTATGCATGACTATCTCTGGAAGGCTACCTAAAAAGAGTTTTACTTCTGGTTGACTAAAGAGGGAGTTAAGAGACATATATCAATTTTTTGTTTGAAGTTGGTACCCTGTACATATATTACTTATTCAAAAAACCAGTTTTTAAAATTATTTCCTTTTTTATTTTTAATTTTTTTAATTTTTAAATTTTTAATTTTTTAGAAAATATTTCCAAACTAATAATAAAATAATGTAACTGGCAGCCTCTCCTATCAGTAAGAACACCGCTTTCTATTTGAGGAAAGATCTCACATGGCTCCAACTGTTCCCAAGGAAAAGAGGATTTCTCTTTTGTTAATGTTAATCTAAGGTCAGTGCAGCACTTGCCATGAAGTCCATTTTAAAGGGCCATTTACTTGTAGCTTCAAGAAAATGATGGACGACATCACCACTGTCACCATGCCCGCACTGGCAGGCACCCGATGAGGGGCTAGAAGGAGTGTCTTGACAAATCCATCTGGAGTGCTACTCTGTTTTTATTTCCCTTTATTCCTTTTTACTACTGATTGCTATGATCAGCTGTCAATTACACTTTCTTACCAGCAGCAAATTGCCTTGCAATATATTCAAAATCAATACGTGTTTCTTGAAAGAGTGGTGTTGCACAAAAGAGTTTTCTGCACATAGGTGGCAATTTTGATTTTTAACAAATAATTCAGAATTAGAGTTAAAAACTATTAGGGCAATTCTTTACTCTTCCAATTTTCTGGGAACAGTTGGGAAATCTCTAGAATAGATGGCAGATGAGGCAGAGAGACTCAAGAATTCCTTGTATGTCTATCTATTTATCTACATCTTTCTAATTTCTCATATATCTATCTAATACCTATTTATTATCTTTTTATCTATCATCTATTCTATCTAGCTGGAATATTTATGTAATTTCCAGATCCTGGCATGATGGAGAATTATAAAATTGAAGAACATTATGATTGGATGGAATATTGCAGATCATCTAGTCCAATTCTTAATCAGTGATGAAACTGCCACCACAGAGATTTTGTTCAATTTGAGTCTTTGAAAGTAAAGATTGTGTATACATTCAATTTGCCTGCAATCTGGCCTCAGCCTAGATTTTATTTATTTATTTATTTATTTATTTATTTATTTATTTATAGAAACAATGTAATTTTATTTTTAAAATTAGATGTCTAAATTCCAGTTACTTAGTTTTCTGGTTCTATATTGATAAGAACCAAGATGTATACAAAAAGTGGCTTAGGCCTCCCAATCAGGATAAAGTGTTCACCCTGATATAAAGGGGAGTCAATATAAAGTCCAACTATTTTTTTGGTGCAAATTTCTTTTTTAAAATTTTACTTAAATTCAATTAATTAACATATAATATATTATTGGTTTTGGACATAGAGGTCAGTGACTCATTAGTTATATATAATACACAGTGCTCATTGCATCACGTGCCCTCCTTAATCCTCATCAGCCAGTTACCCCATTCACCCATCCCCTTTCCCTCCAGCCACCCTCAGTTTGTGTCCTATGATTAAGAGTCTATTCTTAGAGTTTATCGCCCTCTCTGATTTTGTCTTGTTTTATTTTTTCCTCTCTTCTCCTATGATCCCATTTTGTTTCTTAAATTCCACATATGAGTGAAATCATATGGTATTTGTCTTTCTCTGATTGACTGATTTAGCTCAGCATAATATCCTTTAGCTCCATCCACATTGTTGCAAATGGCAAGACTTCAATTTTTGGTGGTTGAGTAATATTGTATACCGCATCTTCTTTATCCATTCATCTGTGGATGGACATCTAGGCTCTTTCCATAGTTTTCCTACTGTGGACATTGCTGCTATAAACATGGGGCATATGTGCTCCTTTGGATCACTACATTTGTATTTTTGGGGTAAATAGTAGTGCCATCACTGAGTTGTAGGGTAGCTCTATTTGCAACTTTTGAGGAACCTCCATAATGTTTTCCAGAGTGGCCTCACCAGCTTGCATTCCCACTAATAGTGTACTTTTTAATTTTCATGCAAATTAGGCTCACTACCTCTCAACCTACTCCCAAACTATCACATTATGCTTTTCCCTCTCTGTACTAAGTGACGTGAATGTCCTTTCCTCTTACTTTTTATACTCATGTCCTGCCATTCTTCAAAGCTCTCTACTTCTCTGAGATCCTCATGCATTTTGTTCATGGCCATGTCCAACAGCACTTATTTCATTCATCTGTTCTTCCAATTTTCACTGTTTTGTATGAGTTATAGGATTATGAATAATTTACACTTTTTATTGTTGCTAACCATTGATTTAAAACAATAGAAAAGATTATTATATGATTGTTTTTGATACCTGGATTTTGGTGAAACAATAGAAGATGAGAAATAGTCCTATTCCTATAGCGTAATAAACAGCATCAGTAAGATATCACTAAAATGGGTCTTGACTGCTTGGGCATTTTCTTGTTCAGGGATATCACTGACACCCTACTTGAAGAGTAGTCTAAAGTAACTTTTGAACTTTTCAGTTTAAAAGAACCAAAGGGAACCACCAGGCCAAACTTTTACACATAAAATATGGAGGTCTGAAGACGTAAAGGGACTTATCCGGAGCTAAAACCTGAGTTTTCTGGCATGTTATGCCCATATAATCCTCATCAATCATATTGCCTCCTCTAATAACCATTTTTAGTTGGTGACATCCATTGCCAAAATGTAAATATGTGTTTGGGTGCTTTGCTCCTATTATCATCATGTACATATGTTTTTAGAAGATTCCTCAAAAAACCCCACATAACTTCAATAAATAGCTTACTGGGCCACTCTTTACGTATCATGGATTTTTGTGTGAATTCTCTAAAATTTTCAGATCTGGCCTTCAACAGAGTTGGGGTGAAGCAGAGCCCAATTCACCCAGCCCTCTCTCCAACACTGCAGACTAAAACCCTTGTTGTTATATCACTTCCATTTGTGTTGTACAGTTGTCTTGAGGGACTCAGCTCATAGCTTTTTGTTATTTCTCCTCTACTTTACTGATGTTTAATCATGATCCACCAAAAATGAAGTGAGTTTTTATTTAATCATTGATTCAACAAATGTTGCCACCATATGTCAGTTACTGTCCTATGCCTAGGACAGTACAGTGACTTCCAGTACCATTAAAAATAATATGATCAATCATGACTGATACTAGTAAATGCTTTTTGTATCTCAGGTAGTAAACTAGGAACCATATACATCTTGTCACTTAAAATGTTAAATGGTTCACCTAAGCCCCAGGACTACAAGTCAGGATCAGGATTAGAACCTATGTCTGTCACCACCCAAAGTCTGAGCCCTCAGAAGAGTACAACTTTTGCCCTTAGCAGGCTCGTGTCCAGTATGTGGGAGAGACATCTGCCACAATCTGCAAAACAATGTGCTACAAGCTGTTATTCAAATACATACAGGATGTCATTGAGCAGAAAGGAAGAACCCTAACTCTTCTGAGGGCAGTTAATCTTGAGGAATAGATGGCACATGGCAGTCTGATAAGAAGACCGGAAAATTTGTCAAGCAGATAAGAAAAGGAGGGCTTTGTGGCTAGAAGAAGCCCTATGGGGAAGGGTGCAGTCTTTTTTTTTTTTTACTTGTAATTTATAGTTTAATAATTGAGAGATGGATAATCTAGAGAATACACTTACATAGCATTTTATTTTATTTTTTTCTATAAATTTATTTTTTATTGGTGTTCAATTTGCCAACATATAGAATTACACCCAGTGCTCATCCTATCAAGTGCCCACCTCAGTGCCTGTCACTCAGTCACCTCCACCCCCCGCCCACCTCCCTTTCCATCACCCCTAGTTCATTTCCCAGAGTTAGGAGTCTTTCGTGTTCTGTCTCCCTTTCTGATATTTCCACTCATTTTTTTCTCCTTTCCCCTTTATTCCCTTTCACTATTTTTTATATTCCCCAATGAATGAGACCATATAATGTTTGTCCTTCTCTGATTGACTTATTTCACTCAGCATAATACCCTCCAGTTCCATCCACGTCGAAGCAAATGGTGGGTATTTGTCGTTTCTAATGGCTGAGTAATATTCCATTGTATACATACACCACATCTTCTTTAGGGTGCAGTCTTTTAAAGAAAATAGCACATGTGGGAGACTGAAAGTAGTCTGGCATCCTTGGAATTCATGAGCAAATGGTTCCTGCCGAAGCTGAAGAGGCAGGTGGGGTCATGCAGGCCAAACAATGAGGCTGGCACCTTGCCTATAGGGAACAGGCAAGTACTAAAGACTTTGAAGCAGAGGGACAGAGTCAAATTTTAGAGTTAGAGAGATCACAGTGGTGTGCCATATGGATTAAATAAGACCGAGGATGGAGGGAGGGAGGAAGGGGGAATTGAGAGAGAGGAGTTAGAAAGATACCAAAAAAAAAAAAAGATATCACAACTGCACAACTAAGAGAAAATGAGAACTTGAAATAGAGTAGTGGCAGTGGAAATAACATATTAATGGAATAGCTAAAAGACCATCCATTGAAACTTATGACCAATTAGGTATGAAGAGCCTTCATAAAGAGAGAAAAGAATCTAAGGTAATGCTCGGGTTTCTGGTTTAGATAATTAAGAAATCATTAAAGAGGGCAGGTAGAAGCGAAGTTGGAGAGGAAAGACAATGAGCCTGGTTTTAGAAAGGCTGACTTTGTTGTACCCTGAGGAACATTCAGATAGAGATGTCAAGATGGCAGCCCACACTAGAATGGATCATCAGATAGGTCTGGGAGAGGGATGCCACGTAGGGAGTCATCAGGACACACGTGGTAATTAAAGCCAATTGTTTATTCAAGAAGTATTTACAGAACGCCCATTGTATGCCAGAAACTGTTTTAGACACCAGGGATATGGAAGTTAAAAAGACATGTTAAAAAAACGTCCAGCCGTCTTGGAGCCAACATCCTAGGAGAGGCTATATTTTGGAGCACACGAATAAATTTACAATTACGAGTTGTGTTAACTGCCAGAGAGGAAAAGAATTGAGTCTCTATAAAAAAAAATAATAGGGTCATATAATCTATACTGGATTGGGAGGTAGGGGATGGTGAGGGAAGGACTCTGAGATAAAGGGTGTTTAAGCTGAGAATTGCACCTGATAAAGGGTTAGCTAAGTGAAGAACACTCCAAGTGGGAAGAGCATATGTGAAGACCTGAGCCTAGAGTTTGTTGTATTCAAGATACTGAAAGGCGAATGTGATTGGAACATAATGGATGAGCCTAGAATAGAGTGGTAGGAAGAGGCAACTTTAAGCAGATCTATTCATCCAGGGAAGGTCTGTAGCTTGAGATTTAATATCAATCAATCAATCATTCAATCAGAGCAGAAAATCACATTTAATTAGTGGAGGAGAGGAAGAAAAGCCTACAAAAGAAAGATTTTTATCATTTCCAGCACAATATGGTATCTACAAAAGAGTCCTTTCCTCTCAATTGCTATAAATAAATAGTTGTAATTCATGGCCAACTTTTCCACCAGAAGTATTCTCTTCTGGGAGGTTAGAGGAGGAATCCATGAGGTACTTTGTGAATGCAAAGATCTCATGGAATGGATAAACAAAATTGGGTATATCCATACAATGGAATACTACACAGACATGAAAAGAATGAAATACCAATATGATTACCACATAGATGAGCTTGAAGACATCTTTAGTGTAATAAACAAGGCAGAAAAGGCCACAGAATATATGATTCCATCACTATAAAATGTAGATAATAAGAAAATACTTAGAGACAAAATGTAGATTAATGGTTGGCATGGGCTAGGGTAAAGGGGAAATAGGGAGTAACTGCTCAATGGATGTGCAGTGATGAAAATGTTCCAGGATTTGATAGTGGTGATGGGTGTACAACTCTATGAATATACTAACCACCACTGAGTTGTACACTTTAAAAGGGTGAACCTTATGGTATATGAATCATATATCAATAAAGCTGTTACTAAAAAATTGCATGGGACATCTTCCTGTGCTCTCAGTCTCCAGAAGTGATAGGTAGACATAAAACTAGATAGATCTAGACCACTTGCTTATATAGGATTTTACCTAATTTAATTATTTTTAAGCTCATGTTATCCTTGATGAGCTTTGGATGAATGAGTTATGTCTATATAAAATGATGACTTTGGAAGTTCAGTTCCATAAGATTAATTTTTTACCCGGAAATATGCTGAAAAAGCTTTCAGTAATCCATCACATGAATAATGTGAAGAAGACGGAGTAAATGTGTCTTATAAAACTTTGCCACTTACTACCTTGTAAAGGTACTATCAAGGAGTCTCATCCCTTGTGCTGAATATTAAGGATGATAGATAAAAAATGAAGCAGAGCTATAATACATCGGGACTTTAATGAAGCTTTGGATTCTATCCACATGACATATTTATCAATGAACCAAAAGATGTGTTTCACACACAATTTATCTTTCCAGTACTAACCTACCAGTTTATTACAATCTAGAAAGTAAAGAGGGAGTAAGGTGCACTGTATATTAAAGTTCGCCCAACAGCCAAGGTAAGATTGAAAATTTTAATATATTCCCAATTTAAGAAACTCAATGATTTATCAAGATGTTGAATCATTATAATGTTCAAATACTCAAAGAAGTTGAGAAACGAGTAGTCTTATCAGTTTTTTTTTCAGTTTTCCCTTGATAATTGTTAATCAAAGAATGGTTACCAGGAATTTATATTAACTTGAGGAGCATGGCTTGTCATTTATGTTATGGACATTTAGGGAATAATGGATATATGAGTATCTATGATGGCGATCTCATCAAAGTAAAAAATTCCTTAGAAAATACGATGCAAATAAATGAATAAATGCATGGATGAATAAATAAGTAAACAAATAAATAAGCAAGCAAACCAAGTAGAACTGCCCCAGAAGAAACAGACTGAAAATATTTATCAATAAAAGTTTAATATTTTATAGGTCTCAAAGTATTTTCATATCTATTAAAAATTTGATCTTCAAATCATTCTATGACATAAGTAGTACAGAAAGATAGCCCCATTTCAGAGAGGGGCAAACTAAGGCTTAACAGGATAAGGCCACTTTGTGCACACTCATAATTTTGCTAAGTAGCATATCCAATTTTATACCAACTTATATCATGTCTATTTCTTTCTTCGTTTCTTTCTTCGTTTCTTTTTCTCTTTCCTTCCTTCTTCATTTCTCTTTCTTTCTTTAAATTCATTCATTTTTAAATTAATTTTTATTTAAATTCAATTTGCCAACATATAGTATAACACCCAGTGCTTATCCCATCAAGTGCCCTCCTTAGTCTTTCTTTCTTCCTTCATTTCTTCTTTCTTTCTTTCTTTCTTTCTTTCTTTCTTTCTTTCTTTCTTTCTTCTTTTTCTTTCTTTCTTTCTTTCTTTCTTCTTTTTCTTTCTTTCTTTCTTTCTTTTTTTCCTTTCTTTCTTTCTTTCTTTCTTTCTTTCTTTCTTTCTTTCTTTTTCTTTCTTTCTCCTTTTGACAGAGTGTGCATGGGTGCACACAAGAGCAGGGCAGTGTGGGGAGGAGGGTGGGGTAGAGGGAGAGAAAGAGAATCCCAAAGAGACTCCACACCTAGCTTAGAGACCCCTGTGGGGCTCCATCTCATGACCCTGAGATCATGACCTGAGCCGAAATCAAGAATCAGATGCTTCACCGACTGTGCCACCCAGGTGCCACATGTCTAGTGTGATTCTGACATGATACAATATTTTATAATTATTTTTAGTGTTTATTAATGTTATTTTTATCACCACAGGATAAAAAAGATGTATATAAATATCAGAAAGTGAATAATGATTTATCATATCACAAAAATGGCCTATGCTATAAAAACTAGCTAGTGACTGAGAAAATAATGTATTTTTGAAAAATATTTGATTTTGTTGGTTGATTTTGTCTTTGCTTTTATTCATTTTATAAAGAAATTCAAGTCACTAAGCTACCTATCAAGGACTAAAATACCTATACCTATGTCCTATATGTACAGAAAATAAGTGTTTCCTCCCACTATGTGGTCAGGTTTCAACTATCCATGGCTTTAGAGGGACAAAGAATATTTAGAATTTTTTAAATCTCTCTGAAATTCAGATTCTCATGTAAATGAGTATTTCCCCTTTTGCCATAAACATATTATTTTGTAAAACCCACCAAATTGGAACACCTGGGTGACTCAGTGGTTGAGCACCTTCCTTTAGCCCAGGGCATGATCATGGAGTTCTGGGATCAAGTCCCACACTGGGCTCCCTATGTGGAGCCTGCTTCTCCCTCTGCCGTGTCTCTGCCTCTCTCTCTGCGTGTCTCTCATAAATAAATAAATAAAATCTTAAAAAAAAAAAAAACCTCACCAAATTGCCAGCTTTTGTTGGTTTTTTTCTCCTTCTCCAACTAGCTAAGCATCTCCTAAATAAACAATAATTACTTTAAGGTTATTTATTCATGATTCTCCTTTGTGCTCCAAAAGTAGGAGAAATATGAAAAATGAGAAATGGCATCAGGAGAGAGCAATAGAGAGGAAAAAATCTGGGGAAAATAATGCTTACGGAAAGTAGAATAATTTATCCTTATGATCAGGCTTTCAACTGAGTAACAATCTAATAAGAACTAAATTTGCAGTACAGGGTTAGGAGGCAGTTAGGGATTTCCTCGAATGTGGAGTTGATTAATCTACAAAATGGATTCTCAAGCAGATCAATGGACTCACTCTTGGAATTATTTCAAGTCATTATTCTCTTTGTGAGATAGAGTAGGTGTCGTTGAGAATGGAAGAAGGGGAGTTTCTACGAGGGAGATAACTGTGTCGTATTAAAAATCAGCACAATCACGGTATCAAAATTAAAGGCCTTTGAGTAGGCTACCCAATCAACAGCTATCTCAGCTCTTGGATCAATACACCTATAAGTGGCACCATCTGATTTAACTGGTAGTCCCTAGGCAGTAATAAATTTATTACAGTGACCCAAGCAAGTGATCCCATCTACTCCTCATCTGTCAATAGAGGATTAATCCCCAAAGCCCAAACCCCCAGCAAGCAACTCTAATAAATAGGGTGACTGAAACGATAATGTCTCCTCATTGGCCAGGGAGGGATTGGTCCTTCCAAAGTACAGATCTCATTGTTGATGAATTTCCTTTTAAGGGTTTTCTTCTTAATTAATAACAGTTTAGATTCTTAATTCATAGATTGCCTTGACAAGCTAGATTTTCCCCTTCTTATTTTAACTTCGAGTTGTAATAAACATCTTGAGTTTTTGTGTTATTAAAATTATACTGAAATCCCATTTTAATGTTTTCACTTATGAATTATTTTCATATAAAATAGAAGTATTTAAAAAATTCTGTTTAGGGTAATACTGTACGGTAGTCCACTCCTGATAATTTTTATTATTAGCACTTCTGGAGGGGGAAATTGTTGGTTTTGAAGGAAATGATTTTTCTTTGATAACTTGGCAACATGCAAATCTGCCCTCCCATCCTTGCATACCCGGCATAAGAAACCATCTCTTACTCTGCTATAGACTACAAGGAAGTGGAACCAAAGAGAGGTGTGGGGAGAGCAATAATGAGAGCAAAATTTCTTCTTTAAGTACAACTCTGACCACAGCACATGTCCCCCAAATTAAACATGCTCAAAACTCCTCTTGGCCTGCAGGATAAAATTCAAACCCTTTAATGGCCTTTACAAGGCCTTCCAGAAACTTGCCAGTACCTCTTTCATCATCCTCAGTTTCTACCACCAATGTATACATATTCTATATTCCAGAGATATCAACTGCTTTACAGCCACCTGAATATGCCACACTGTTCCACATCTTCATGTCTGGGTGCCTGCTAGTTTCAGTACTGAACTCACCATCTTTTCTCCTAGTTCCCCCTTCTGATGAACTCCTACTCATTCTGAAAGAGAGTTCCCATCTGTATTGCCTTCAAGAGCCACCCAAACAACTGCCCACTCCTTTTTGTGCGTGCCAACCCTCTACCTATTATTTACTACATTATTGCATTTATTATACTTCACTGTAATAAGTGCATTTATTATGCTTCACTTTTAAATACATTTTTCTCATCAGTAAGTTTCTTCCAAGCAAGATCTGTGTATTGTTCAACTTGGTATCATTAGCAATTTGCACAGTCCCTGGCACACAGAAAATGTTCCATAAAAGTTGCTGAATGAAGCTGAAGTATTCATGACCTAAAAAATGAAATGTTATAGTTTAAAGCATTAATGGCTTTTTAAAATCTAAGATAAAATTATATGTGACATATTGATACATGTCTCATACATAGGACAATCCTGACTTCAAACATTCCTATTCTCAGATCATATATCCTTATTTTTAATTGAGAAAATATGAAATATGAACAACATAAATACAAAATATAAATAACAGGCTTCATGGATCAATATTTAATCATAAAACAATGAATAAAATACTAAGTTCAACATATTTCTGTCCCAATATTCCAAATCTTTAGGAAGATGTTTGCAACCTGAACACCAAAAAAAATTGAATTCTCAGCTGAAATCTATACATCTGTCCTTTGTATTCATAGACGCAGACATCCACTAGGACCCAAAAGGGAGATTCAGTAAAATCCCATCACATACATACAAAAAATCCAAATCACTTGAGTCAGTGGATTGATAGAGACCATAGTCCCCAGCTAAGGAGGGTCTGAATATTAAGCTTTTTAGTCCAGCAGACATTTGTCACAGACTTTGGACAGGATTTTCAGGTGGTGTGAACTGGGCACCAAGCACCTGGGTAAACCTGGATAGATGCCGTCTCTCTGACCTGCAGTTCCTCCTCTGTCACACAAGCATCACCGAGGGCCTTCAGCCTACCAGTTCTGGGACTGTTTCACGTCATCAAGAATGAGTAGGGAGTGTCAGGGACAGTCACTGGTGACTGGTCAATAAGAGACCTGCTTCCCTATTTAATCCTCCCAACCTTTTCCCTCACTTTTGAAGACAAACAAAACACAAAAACCAGATACTTTTTCACGTAGGTAACACATTTAATATGGGCTGATAAAACCTTAAGTCTGGTGCATTATCATGATACAAAGTGTGTTGAATCCACAGTTACTGTGGGTCATTCGGGAAGATATACATCCTTTCATTAGACATTAAAAAACTATAAGCAGCTAGCATCACGTCTGCATTTATAGGATTTACAGTTTGCCAAAGCATTAGGATACAGTATCTCATTTGACTCTCAGACATCTCTGCGGGTGCAGGTTCTTCCCGTTAGACGGAGAATGGAACAGAAGTTCAGACAGGTTCAGTGTACTGCCTGAGGTCAGGCTACTAATAAATGCAGAGCTAAGATTCAATCATCAGTCTCTATATTTCAAATTCAATTTCATTCTATATTAATGCTCTCCCTCCTTCCAGTCCCGCTGTTCAGGCAGAGAATGCTGCTAAGTGAGAGGAAAAAGGATTAAAAGACTTATCTATTCATTCAAGAAATAGTCGCCAGGCACAAACTCTATGCCAGACACTGTGCTAGATGCCAGGGAAAACCGAATCCCACTCAAACCCTCTCCTCCTGGACTTCCAGCCCTTATGCTTACAGGAGAGACTAAAATGGGTAAGTGTAACTAGATGATGTAGGCAGATGTTATATGTAAAGATATAAGCGAGGAGCTATGAGAGCACATTGTTTGAACGATTCATTCTGTTTATAAGCATCAGAAAGAGCCTCTGGCACTTAGCTGGACCTTGAAGAGTATTTCATTCAATAAGTGGACACTAAAAAGAACAGTGTGAGAGACAGTTCAGATGGATGGAAAGGGCCAGGCTCATCCTGGGAGGCAGTTCTTTTGGTCAGTATGGTAAGATGAAGCCTGAGGAGGTACCAGCTTTGTTGAGAGAAAGCCAGACCGACTCTGGGGCTGCAAAGTGAAACATCCTCCCCCAGATTTTGTTCTCCACACTTTCCCAAAGAGGATACTTACTTGCGCTTGGCTTTGGAATATCCATAAAGGATGGTTCTCAATATGTGGTCTTGACAGCATCAGCATTGATATCACCTGGCAACTTTGAGAAATGCAAATCCTCAGAGCCTGGTCACCAACCTACCAAATTGAAAATCCCACGGGTGGGGCCTGGTACTCAAAGGTTTTACAAGAACCGTAGGTGATTCTGTAGCTGCTCAAGTCTGAGGACCACAGCCTTAAAATATTTATTTTGCCAATTCACATGTCTACCTTTTAATGTAAAACATCAGTTGCAGTCACAAAGTTAGCCCACCCACCTTTTAAATCTGCACAGTAATTTTTTGTGTGCATGTGACAGGAAGTAGGTCTGCTGATCACAGGTAAAATGGACTACTTGGGAATGAACCAGGAGTTTATGTTGAGGTGCAGAGCCAACTCCTCAAAACTGTTGGAAGGGAGATGTAAGTATCTGTGGTTCACTTGAGAAGATGCCATCCGTGGCCCTATTCTCCCTGGGATAAACTTCTTTTGTGGCACAAGACTTAATGTCAGCCAATCTATAACACCATCTTTTGAATGGCTCACAAATGGGAACTGTGAAATACTTTTTATGAAACACTCAAGTCACATT